>NW_016107974.1:353252-355212 GCF_001604975.1 Cebus imitator | reverse complement strand
ATATGGTTTTTTTTTTTTTTTTTTTTGTAACACCTTAAGCAGATTTTGATAAGGAGATAATGCTGGCTTCATGGAACAAGTTGGGAAGGATTCCCACCTCTTCAATTTTCTGGAATAGTTTGTGTAGATTTAGTATTACTTCCTCCTTGTGTAATTTCTGTTTCTTTATTCCTATTCCCTATTTAGTGAGACACTGCTCATACATTAGTTCTTTAGACATGTTTCCTTTAGTTCTTTGAACACATTTTTAATTATGGATTTGAAGTTTTTGTCTGGTAAGGCCAGTGTCCAGGCTTTCTCGGGGACAGTTCTGTTCATTGTTGGTGGGAATAAACACTGTTCCACGCCTCAAATACTTTTCCCAGATGTGTGCACTCATCAACTCTCTGCTGGATACTTGAGAGGGACCTTTTGCAAATCCTCATTGTCTGTGGCTCAGTACCTTGAAAATTGTTGTTTCATGTATTTTGTTCAGTTTATTATTATTATTATTATTGTTCTAGATAAGAGGTAAATCTGGTTCCTCCTACCCTGGGCTACAAGCAAAGGTCTAGATGTTCTATGTATTTTCAAGATAGCTTTTTGATAGATTGTGTGTAGATTTTGAGAGATAAAAAAGAGATCACTACCATCTGATCTTCCTATAGTGGACTTTAGTGGTCAGAGAAAGCCAAAGATGTAAGACAGCATTTAAGACCATATAGGCAGGGGGTAAACAAGAAGAACAGGGCCTAGAAGCCAGGAGCTAAGGCACAGAAGTATAACAGTGCATGGGATACCCTCAGACCAGCAAGTATGCATGGGGTTGCATGTGTGCGTGCACATGCACACTTAAGTTTATTAGCTGCCCAGATATTTAAACATTTCACCTAAAAGAAATGCAGATTTCTGACTTCTTGAAAATAATCCAGAGTTCTGGACCACAGCTCTACATTCTTTCCTGACATCCATCAATGAGCTGAGATGGACTGCCCCCTTTAGATGAGTCATCCTCTCTCCAGTTTGCCACAGTCCCTTGTATCATTGTCTCTATTGTATTATCTTTGGCTTGCTTCCCTTATTCACCTTATCAGTCTAGAACATAGATTCCTTGGAAATAAGGCCAAAGGGGTGCACTTCAGAAAGATTAAGATTGTGTATTATCAGTGCTTTTTTTCGGAACTTAACCTTTTCTTTGTTCTTTATCATTCTATTTCTTTCTAAATTTACTGTCCTTTCTTCATTGTAATTTCTGACCTTTTCATTCTCAGTCATCTGACTTCATTTTACTGACTTATACATTTCTTTATTAGTCTATTCCGGGTGCCACAGAGAATACCACAGACTTCATTACTTAAACTACAGAAATTTATTTTCACCCAGTTCTGGGGCCTAGAAGTCCCAAGATCAAGGTGCCAGCAGGATTGGTTTCCAGTGAGGCCCCTCTTCCTGGCTTGCAGATGGCTCCCTTCTCATTGTGTCTTCACATGTGCTCATCTCTGTGTAAGAAAGAGCATGCTCTGCTTTCATCTTTGTATTCTTCTAAGGACACTAGCCTTATTAGATTAGAACCCCACTCTTCTGACCCCATTTAACCTTAATTATCTCCCTAGAAGCCCTTGTCTCCAAATACAGTTACATTAAGGGGTTCAGGCATCAACATATGAATTTTGGGGAAATAACATTTGATTCACAAGAATCTCTATTCAGTTTTATTTAATACCTGATTTTGAAATTCTTGCGTCTTTTTCAAGCTTCTCTTTGGTGTTTCTCGCCATTCCTAGACAACTTAGGGAGAAGATACTCTCTTCCATTCTTCAGTTTTCCTTTTTGTTTCTTTGTTTTCGTGTTTGCTTTCTCCTAATATAAAGTACACCACAAAACATTTGTTTTATATTTTGCTATTGCCATTGAATCATTTGGAAAGCTACATTGCTCATTCCACAGATAAGGATGTTACAGCCTTTTTTTTTTTTTTTTT
>NW_016107974.1:322338-353097 GCF_001604975.1 Cebus imitator | reverse complement strand
AGTGCAGTGGTGTGATCTCAGCTCACTGCAACCTTCACCTCCTGGATTCAAGCAATTCTCCTGCCTCAACCTCCTAAGTAGGTGGGATTACAGGAGTGCCACCACGCCTGGCTAATTTGTTGCATTTTTAGTAGAAACAGCATTTTACCATGTTAGCCAGGCTGGTCTCAAACTCCCGACCTCAGGTGATCTGCCTGCCTCAGCCTCCCAAAGTGCTGGGAATTCAGGGGTGAGCCACGACACCCAGCCTATAGCTTTTTTATATATAAACTTCATCATTCCTTTTCTTGTAATTAATTAATGTCCTGTACTTTTACATGTGTGCGTTTCCATCTAAGTTGATAAAACTTTCTGATTTTTCCCAAGCATCTAATATTTTTCTGAGAGAAATGAAATTTATTCTATTCTGTAAGTCCACAGATAATAGTTTAAGATTTTGGCATGTATTTTATTATTGTCCCTTTATCATGGCTAAGAAGGAGTCCAACTAGCCAACAATTTGTCTATTTACATTATTTTGAGCAATTCCGTCTCTCGCCCCCGTTTATAATCACTCATTAGTGCTGCTGGATTTTTTGTCTCTTATGTCCTCACATGTATCCCCCTTTTTTATTTCCACTGCCATACCCCTAGATCAAAGCCTCATCTGAGCTTTTACCCCAGCTCTCTTATTGGTCCCTTGTTTCTGATCTTTCCCTCCTGTAGTTCTGAAATGGGCAAAGAACAGAGCCATGAGGACCGAGGGCACATAATGGATACACAGGTGAGGAAGAATAAGCAAGCAGGCCAAAAAGTCGCTGTAATAGAGGTAAGAGGAAAACCAGTAGAAAGTTGTGCTATATTATCAACAGGAAAAGACTTAGGAAAGCATGGTCAGCAAGGACAAACGCCAGAGAGAGGAAAGTAAAGTAAGGACTGACAAGTTCCCTTTGGGATCTGTAACCAAGAAGCCATTTGTGACCTTGGAAAAGGTAGTTTTGATGGAGGAACCCGGAAGCGTAAATCAGATTGTCTCCAGCCCAAACAGTAAAAGACTGTAAGAATAATCTTATTCTCTTTAGAAGCTGGAATTTAAAGGAAACAAAAAGCTAGACAATAACTAGTAGAAAACACACGATATAGACAAGATCATTATAAAGAGGGGAATGACAAGACAGTTACAAACTGAGAGGAAAGAGCCCCTTGAGAAGGAGCTATCAGAGGTGTCGGAGCAGAGTGTAGTCCGTGGGGGCCTAAGGAAATCCAGAGGATTACAGCTCAAGAGTGGCCACTTTTTCCACTGAGGCATGCCAGAGGGAAAATGTGTTTTGGGTGTTAGGTGTTGGGGTATTAGAAAGGCAGAAAAAGCCTCCCAAAAGGCCTTTTCTCTGTTGAGTAAAAGTGAAATTTGTCTGTTGAAAGTGAAATGTTACAAAGCTATTCATGTACACATTTGTGAATTTGTCATTTTGTAGGAACTAGATTCAAATTTTTCATATTTTTATTTTTCTGTTTTAGATCTCTAAAATCTAATTGTACAGAAGCGTATAGATGAATAGTTGTATAATCATGGGCTAAGGAATGATTTTTAACCTTGATATCAGAATTGGAAAACATTATAAAACAGGTTTTTTAATAACAGAAACTTTATGCAGGTCAAACAGAAAAAACGTCATAGAATTTTAAATGAACAATAACCTGGGATGGAAGAGATTTACCCATAGAAGAGTAATACTCTTTTTTTTTTTTTTTTTTTTTTTTNTTTTTTTGAGACAACATCTTGCTCTGTCATCCAGGCTAGAGTACAGTGGCACTATCTCAGCTCATTGCAATCTCTACCTCCCAGGTTCAAGTGATTCTCCTGCCTCAGCCTTCCAAGTAGCTGGGACTACAGGTGCATATCATCACTCCCAGCTAATTTTTGTATTTTTAGCAGAGACAGGGTTTTGCATGTTTCCCAGGCTGGTCTCAAACTCCTGACCTCAAGCGATCCACCTGCTTTGGCCTCCCAAAGTGCTGGAATTACAGGCTTGAGCCACCTAGCCTGGCCAGGAGTAATACTCTTAACAAATAAAAAGCTCTAAGAGGAGCTTTTTCAATAGGGAAAAAAAAATACACCAGTAGAAAAATAGGCAAAGATATACACAAGACATTCTTTTTTTTTTTTTTTTGAGACGGCGTTTCGTTCTTGTTACCCAGGCTGGAGTGCAATGGCGTGATCTCGGCTCACCACAACCTCCATCTCCTGGGTTCAGGCAATTCTCCTGCCTCAGCCTCCTGAGTAGCTGGGACTACAGGCACGTGCCACCATGCCCCGCTAATTTTTGTATTTTTAGTAGAGACGGGGTTTCACCTTAAATGATTCTTAAAGGGATAAATTATAAGTGGCAATAGACATGGAAAATGTTTACCATCTAGTGAAGAAATTAATGAAAATTAAAACAATAAAATGAGATGGTGTTTACCCTTTCAAAATGGCAAGTTTCAAACTTATGATGCATACCTAGTATTGATGAGAAAATGGGACACGGGTTTCCTCTTACATTGCTGGTAATACTATAAAATTGATCCATTCTTTGTGGAGTATGATTAGGTAATATGTTGGGGTTTGGTTTTTTTTTTTAAGTTTCCAAAGTGTTCATCTCCTTTGACCTGACAGTTCAACTTCAAGGAATCTCTTATAGGAAAATATTCAAGTATACATGGAGATATTTAGTTAAAAGGCTACTCCTTTGAGCAGTATTCTTTAAATAAAGGATTGATTAAAATATGAAATATTTGTATGACAGAATATGATATGGTTATTCATATTATGGAAATATTTTATAGATATGAAATGGTTTATGATTTTTAAGTAAAAATTATTATAAAATAGTTTGTATACTATATACCAAAAGACAATAATTATCTGAGTAGTAAGATTATAGTGATTTTTTTCCCTCTATTTTACTTTGTGCATTTTCTAATTTATCTACTTAGTGTATATTTACTACTTGATCATTTCTTTCAAACTGAGTGTAATTTTTAGAAATTTTCTAATATAGCCCATTGTTCCTACATTTAAAGAAATCAGGGTCTCAAAGTTAAAGCTGCAAAGTGCCTAAACTAGGAATTAATCTTCTTGCCCCAAGTTCAGGGTTGTTTCTCTTACACATTGCTTTGTCTGTTAACTCTGATTATATGGGCAGTGTTTCTAGTCAGGGGCTATTATTTAATACATACTTCAATTTTTCCTCCCCTGCATTTAGGCTGGTGTCTTGCCACAGAAATAAACCTTCAGGAAAGATCTATTGGATTAAATGTCTTGTGGGGGTAAGCCAGGTTTTTTTGTTGCGTGTTTTTGTTTTGGTTTGGTTTGGTTTGGTTTTTGGTTTTTGGTTTTTTTTTTTGAAAGGGAGTCTTGCTGTGTTGCCCAGGCTGGAATGCAGTGGTGTGATCTCGGCTCACTATAACCTCCAACTCCTGGGTTCAAGTGATTCTCCTGCCTCAGCCTCCCAAAATGCTGGGATTACAGGCGTGAGCCACCGTGCCTGGCCACGGCCCAATATTTTTATGAATCTTATTCCCCAGATATAACATACACACAAACACTAACCTAGTTTCATAGTTGTTTTCATAAGCTTGCTAAGAATGTTTCTCTTTTCATTGCAAGACCTTTAAAAACAGCTTTGCTTTGTTACTTTCTTCCTCTATTAGATTACAGACATATTTTATGAAAAGATAGAGAAGGAATGGCTTTGCATTTATTCTTGTCTTTTGGTTAGCTGTTTTCTCCCTCTTTCAGCATATCCCTGCTGTCTCGTAGCTTTCAGGTCCCTCTGCTGTTAGCGTTCATTAAGCCAGTATACCACTCTTGATTTTCCCCCCATCAACAGAAGGGAGCTGCCAGTTGTCCAAAGTGTGCACTTGACCATCTTTTATTCTGTCTCTTTTCTCCCTTTTATGCGCCATCTTTGTCATTCTCTATGCAGTGTGTTTCTTCCTCTTCTAAGTCTGAATCATTTCCCTCCAAGATGTTATCTTTGCTGCCTGCTTTAGATTTTTCTGGTTGAATTTCTATTTGGGTTCCTCTCCCAAAGGTCCTCCCGCTTCTTTGTTTACTTCTCACAGTGCAGTCTCCACCTGATTGATTTCACTTGTCCTACATCTTCTGCACGTGCAGGATCCATCTCACTAATTTCCAGCTGTTCCTCTCCCCTTCTCCCTCTTCCCTTTTCTGTTTTTCTTCTTCTTTTTTGCCCTCCCACTACCATGAACTCTTCCTCTCACTTTGTTTTGCCTTATTCTTCCTCTAAGAGCCTTTTGCCCTCCTCACTGCCTTTCGCAGAAGTTTATGTGGTCTCTGTCTGACTTTAGCCCAGCCTTCATTGAAACTACTTTCTTTTCCATTTTTATCAGATCCTAATTTGGCGAAAGTTTTACGTACTTTTTCTGTATATGTACTGGGACACCTTTTTGCCCCTAGTGATATTATACCTTGGCATGCTGTATCTGTACCATTTCTACTCAGCTTCACTTGCTTTCATGAGCGTCACTGGAACATATTTTGGGGCTTCTATATATAAAGCTTACCTGGAGTCACTCTATTTAACAAATTTAAAATCAAGAAACATCAACTGACAAAAGAATTTTTTGCCCCTATGTGTAAATGTTTTTTATATGAAGATAGTGCCACCATTTATTTAAGATTGGGCCAGTTGCTTACAGCACAGGTGTTCCCTATCCTTCCTGTGCCCCCCAGGGAAAGCCCTTTGGGAATGATTAGCTGCTGCCCTTTCTTGCCACCATGTGCCAGCTGTCACTTTTCTCAGGAGTAGTCGATGGAATTGACCTTAACCAGACTTGCCATCGTTCTGAAACTGAAGTGTGTTTTCTAAGGACAACCAGTTGTTAAACCTTTGTCTTTAGAAGAAAGATAGTAACCTTTTTGTGTGAGTCCAGAACTCATCAATGCCATATGAATGATTGCATTAAAAAATGTTAGGCTCAGCCCCACTAGTTTATCACACACTAGTTGTAGTGCAAATGCTACACATGCTCTAAGGAAGCAACTTCTTGATTCATCGCATATTGATTCTTGATTTTTCTGAATGGTATATTTGTTTTACATCAAAGCCACATCTAGATGCTTAATTGTCACTATCTCTATCAATCAAAAATGAGACAACCCAATTTTTAATTGATTTGAAAAATGTAATAACCTAATTATATAAAAGTAGGCACAGCCGTAGACTAAATGAAAGAATGCTGTTTAGTAAAATTATCTATATCCTTTTGAATCACTAACCCTGAATATCATCCATGAGAATTTTTTTCCCCCACTGAATGAAGAATTTTATATACTCTTATTGCCTGCTCTTAATTTCTGGAAGTTATTCCTGATTTGCAGTTTTTAGTGTCTGTGTTTGGGAATTATATTTCTTTTTTGCTTATATTAACCTGTCAGTGCAGGAGCAGACCTTAAACAATTGCTAATGATACAAGTAATATGTTTGAGAGGCAAACTAGAAAGTAGGTAATTAGTATTTGGGTCTTATTTGGTTGTGTGTGTTTGTATGTGTTTGCGTTTTACACAGTGTCTTTTATTACCTATGCTGTTGCCTGAGCACACTGAGATTTGGTGGTAATCAGAAGACATTATTCAAGTTTATTTAGTACATTTTGTATATTTTTCTCTCTAGTAAAGAATTGAAGAAAAGTGAAGAGATACCCAAATGCACAGAGGTGAAGTGACAAACCAAATGGAATTTCTCTTCAGAGTTCAGAATTTTCAGACACTAACGAGGAAGAAAGGATCCATTACTTGTTGTTCTTGTGAATGACTCTAGAAAAATCAGAATCAACTTGTGGGTGGAAAAATCAATGTGGCCTTTGATTGTTATATACCGTTGTGATTGTTAGTTGGTCAAAGTATCGGTACTTGTATTATTAGTAGTTGCATCATAATTACATTACCAGTGTTGGAAAACTAAAGAAGAAAACACTATAATTGCTACTCAGTAAATGTGAATAAAAGGTGTTTGCATTGTTAGGATGTCTGTTAAGTAAGCATTTAATATTATTATATCGGTAATGTGGTTATATTTGTGATGTTATGGCCAGAATATGAAGTATCTGCTTTTGAAATTTACTGTATTTAAAAGATAAGCAGCTGGCTGGGTGCGATGCCTCACGCCTGTAATCCCAGCACTTTGGGAGGCCAGGATGAGCAGATCACCTGAGGTCAGGAGTTCAAGACCAGCCTGACCAACATAGCGAAACCTCATCTCTACTAAAAATACAAAAATTACTCGGGCGTTGTGGCAGGTGCCTGTAATCCCAGCTACTTGGGAGGCTGAGGCAGGAGAATTGCTTGCACCTGATAGGCAGAGGTTGCAGTGAGCCAAGATCACACCATTGCACTCCAGCCTGGATGACAGAGCGAGACTCTGTCTCCAAAAAAAGATGAGGAGCTTTAGAATATGGTGTATTCAAAGTGGTCACAGTAACAAAAGCATTAAAAGAAAACAATTTACTTTCAAATTAAAATTTTGTGTTTCTTAAGAACAAATCATATGGGTAACTTCATACACCTAAACTAAAAGTGACTTTTGGCTGGACTGGCAACAGTGTTCCAAATGTCTTTTACTTTTTTTAAAAAAAGGCATTTCATATTTAAGCATATACCTTTTTTGTAGACTTACATTGTTTAATATTTATTTTAGTCTTAATGTTTTTACATTATTATAATGCATTATTATGTATTTCTAAGTTCCAGAATAATAGTGTCATTATTATAGACTATATGTTTTGAAGTTTGATATAATAGCGGTATTCATTTTTTGCTCTTTTCTTGACTTTTCTCCTTTCTCAACTGTGTGATAAGGTCTGCTGATAAAATATTTAACACCAAGAAATTGAAAACTAATAGAAAATTAGAAAGACTTATTTTCCAAATTAGACAATCAATCCCGTTAAAATAAGAAGTGAGAAAAACAATGTTGGTCATTGAGGTATAAATTTTGCCCAGATGTATACCCAGTGTGAAATATCTTCTAGTAAAAATATATTTGGCTCTTATCCCTGCACATGTTGAAGAGGCATAAAAATTGGTAAACATGTCTCTGCTGTGTAGAACTTTAAAAAAAAAAAAAAAGGCATTTCGGAAAGTGTTGAGTGGCACTGATAACTGCTGAAGCCTGCAGCTGTGAACCCAGAAGCCTGTTCTGATGGCACTAAGTTTTCATTGTTCTGAATGCATAAGTCTGTGCATCAGGTACAGCTGGGCCCAGCCAGCTTGAGTCACTCTTGTACAAGCTTCTTTGTATCTGTCTTGTGAATGCACTTGATAATTTAAAAATAAAAATATTTGTTTCTCTGCCGTTTCATCTCATAATTTTGGGATGTGTGTTGATTTTCTGATTCAATCACACATAACTTCAACAGTTTTAGAAATAAATTAAGATGAATGAAAAATATGTCAGGGGGAGCTAAGCATTTGCTAAGATCTTGATGTTTATATGAAAAATAAAGGGTTATTTTTATATTGCAGCTACTAAAGATAAAAATAGCAGTTGAAGCAAACACAGGAAAATTTGACTCTACTGAAAGCCCAGTCCTTTTCTCCTTTGTCTTGCTGACAAAATAAGACTGGGGTTATGTTCATGACTAGATTAATAAAATGTCTTTTCCACGCAATCTGAGATGAGATGGAGTGGGGGGAGATCATGACTGTGCCTTCCAAGCAGTAGATCCAGAATATAATCAAGCAGAAAATCAGATGCTAGGATCCATTTCATGATGTCCAGCATTAAACATTTCCTTATAACAAATTGGGTTTGTCTTTGTTCTGAAAGTATTGAATTTTATCCCATGTCATCTCTTTTATCCAAATAAGTAACAATTTGACACTATTTTCTTCTATATCTAAATAATATTTTTAAAACATTCTTAGAAATATTCTTCCCAATTATTGATTCAATCCTGTCTTGAAGATTTAAGGTTTCTTCAGTTGTGAAAAGATACTATGTATAGGAATTGGAAAACTAAAATAAAAATCAAGTTTTTAAAACGTTTAGGCCAGGCGCGGTGGCTCAGGCATATATTCCCAGCACTTTGGGAGGCCAAGACAGGCGGATCACCTCAGGTCGTGAGTTCAAGACCAGCCTGGCCAACATAGAGAAACCCATCTCTACTAAAAATACAACATTAGCCAGGAGTGGTGGTGCATGCCTCTAATTCCAGCTACTCAGGAGGCTGAGGCAGGAGAATCACTTGAACCCAGAAGGTGGAGGTTTTGGTGAGCCAAGATCATACCATTGCACTCCAGCCTGGACAACAAGAGCGAAACTCTGTCTCAAAAACAAAATATTTAATATATGAAATATTTTACACAATAAATACAACTATGTTTAAAATGCATGTTTTAAATGAAATCAATGCTTTTAAATGGCTAACACTTGGTACTTCTGAAGTCTTGTGCAGGGTTTCTGTCACATAAAAATGAATACTTGACCTTAATATTATGTTTAAATTATAGAAGAGTTTAATTAAAGAAAGATATTTTTAGGAAGCTCTCAGCAGGACTATATTTGAGAAATAACTTACCGTTTTATAGCTTCATGTGACATGTTGTCACCTCAGCCATATATTTAACCACAAATATTTTTAAGAGGAAACTCTAGAAACTATAACAAAAATTTATGACCTTACACTTTAGATGTATTCAAATATTTCTGTCTGATGCCCATATCTGTTTAGTGAATTATGGGAACACTTTTAAGCAATCCAAATGTTTTAAGCTATATATTTGTCTGTTTCTATTTAATTGGCTGTACAGAAAATATTCAACAAATCTTCACTTTATCATGTACATGACCTCATTTACTCTTCACATCAAATCCATGAGACAGATAAACTCTTTCCTGCTCTATAACTAAGGAAACCAAGTGTTGAAGATTAAGTAACTTCTCCCGTGGCACACCTTCAGTCACTGCTAGCTGCAAATGGAGATGTCAGGCTCCACTGGGTGACCTGTGAAGTCCTGGATCTCAGTTGCTGTGGAGGGGAAGCCAGGAAATGCTGATACTTGGAGATGACAGCCCTCCCGAGAGTAACTAAGGAAGCAGTTGGCATGTACCTATGACTACACTCGGTCTAGAAACAGCTCAAATGTTTGTCATTCAACAGTGACCTAAATAAAATAAAATATATCTGAGCGAATTTTTTTTTTAAAAACTGATCATTTGTTTATCCCATAATTATTTTAGTAAACCTTTACTCCATACCATAATTATGTTTCCTTAAGAAACAGATTCTATAGAATCAAACTAATTACATGTACAGTAACATTTTATTCAAGAAACCTAAAAGGCGCCATTCCAGTCATATATGAGATAATAAAAACATCAAGAAGCATGTCAATCAAAAAGCTGTGTTGACTGGAGAACTCAATCTATGGATGGACACAATTATCTGCCGGAGAATTGAATGTCAGCATCATTTAGGGTTGACAATGGACTAACTAGGCAAAAGCAGACAGCTACTCTCTGCGGAGACCCAGGAAGCAAACTTGGTAATGAGGCACTTCATTCATCATATCCTTCTGCTCTAATTATTAAGGTGAATAGGAAATACTTTAAGCTAAGGCGGGAACTGGATAACAAAAACATTTGTTTTGTAAACACAAAGAATGCTGTTTTTCTAATGATCCCCTTCAAATCTACATCAAGCATATGTTGTGAGCACTCTGTTTTCTAAAGTTGCTCTTCTAACACCTCAAATTCACCGATTATAGATAGGTTATTTTCGTCTCAAAAAGCTAGGGAGGCTAGTGCTGCTAAGAATCAACACTGTTAGTTTCTCCTCAATCAAAAAAAAAAGGCATATGTGTGTGTGTGTATTTATATGTATATATATAGAGAGAGAGAGATACACACAAACACCACATATAGTTTATGTTCCACCTCATCGCTTAGGTCAAAATGGTCCAACTATATACTTCAGTGTTATTTCTAAAAGTACTAAACAATATGATTTTTACTCATTATAGTTCATTTCTTCATAAAAATCATTTGAGCCCTATGAAAAAATATAACAGAAGAAAATTTAAGAATGGTTTCCTTATATTTATATAGGTAAACTCAGATATTCCCAAAGGATGATTTCTTAACATTGCTTGGAGTGGAGATGTTAGTGAAGATAAGAAAAAAAAATAGAGTCTGAAAGGAGGTAAAAGCAAGAAGTTAAGGAACATAACTTTCTGCTAGAGCAAAAATAAGCAACTGAAGCTTGCGCAAAGTGGTCACGAGACTAAAGGAAGAAGGTTCGCTGGAGAAAAGTTTGGTAGCTTCAGTTTGGTTTTTCTGATATTTTCAGCAAAGAATCAGTAGTTTTTTTTGTTGTTTTTGTTTTTTCTTAAATTTGTTCACAAGGCCATTCTGTATAAATACTCCACATAATTTTTCCTGAGCTATGATTCTTTAATAAAAGTTAAGTACAGTAATGTGTTTAACCATCCCTGCCTATTAGACAAAAGTTAATGTTCGAAAGTATCTACTGATGCTACTTTTAGCAACTAAATATTTCCATGGTGGTAAAGAAATATCAGTAAAATCTATGGACTTTAAGCACATCAAATTCTTGTACTTATCATGTGTGCAGGCAGAGTACATAATAAACTAGTCTATAGCAGCTGTAAATTTCTGAGGATTTATCTAACCACAAATACATTGAAATGGGGAAATGGGTCTATATTAAACTATGCAAGATGCTGCTGGAGCTTTGCCATTTCTGCAACATCCTGTAATTAATTTATCATGACAGGTCTGGCAAACTGAAACATCCAATACACTTGTGACAGACTGTTATACTCTAGTTGTTAGAGATCCTGTAGTCACATTAAGTGAAGGTAGATTTTTTTTTTTTGCCTTCAAACATGAACATAAAGCTATTATATTTAGAGTACCCTGTAGCCAAGGACAGATTTGTAATTTTTTAATTTCAAAATAACAAATATAGAATATGGAAAAATACCCCAGGCTGAAATCATGAGTTCAGTCTCTTCTCTGCCATGTGTGGTCCTTTCCTGAAGAGGAAGAGTCCTGGGAAGGGGAATGAGACAGTTTGGTCAACCCTTCCCACGCATGCGTCCCTCGGGCTAGATAGGATGGATTTTCTCCCGGAAGATTTGAAGATCAGTTATCTCTTTGTGGTCTCTTTAACATATTCTTTTCCAGTAAGCCAAGCTCACAAGTCCGGCTTCTGTGTGCTATCCTCTTCTGGAAGCTGCAGTCCTGCCATTTGCAAAGTTAAAGTACAAATTAAATACAAAATTATTTCTGCTGCAACCCCATCCAATCCAGAGAAAGAAGAAAATGTAAAGCTTGCAGGGATTTTGACCAAAATAGATCCTATTGAACAATATGTTCTCTATCCATGTGAGTGTGAAAGAAAGAGCCTTTCTTGACTTGATGTGTATAATTTGATGCAGATTATATAGTGACTGACAGTAAGGTTGGATCTGTGTAGTAAACGAGGCTTCTTACTCCAAGAGTGAAGATACTTCCCAAGAAAAGTGAAACCTATATTGTATGATGGTCTACAGCCTTGCCCATTTCCTAGGGAAGATCAGAGTTTCTCATTCTACCAACAAGTGGACTCGAGGGGTGGGGAACTTAAATCTGGACATTTCGGTGAGAGAGAAGATGTTAGAGGAAAGGTCCTGGTGATGGAGAAGGAGTCCTGCTCAGTGGGAAAGAGGCGAGAAGCTGGGCAAGGGGTCTTGAGTGGTCCCAGCCTACTTACCTCAGGTCAACTGTAAACACTAGGCAAGTTGTAAGTTCTTTGTATTTTCTTTCTATCCTTACTATTGGAAACGGATACTATCTCGGAAGACCTAAGAGGTTTGTTGCTTGGGCTTCATTTAAAAGAAAAGCACCCAGCAGATCCCCAGACTGAGCAGCTCAAGGGAAACGTGAATGAGAAACCATGGAGGAGAAGCTTGTGTGCCCTCCCGCTCCCTCCACCAGGTCCCCCTCCAGAGCCCCTTCCATGTCAAGAGTTGGGAAATCAGGTGGAGGGTGTGCCCAAAAACATGAGAACAAATACCTTTTTTTTTTTTTTTGTCACCAAGCTGGAGTGCAGTGGCACGATCTCGGCTCACTACAACCTGTCTCCCAGGTTCAAGCAATTCTTCTGCCTTAGCCTCCTGAGGAGCTAGAACTACAGGGGCACGCCACCATGCCCAGCTAATTTTTGTGTTTTTAGTAGAGACGGAGTTTCACCATGTTGCCCAGGATGGTCTCGATCTGTTGACCTCATGATCCACCCGCCTCGGCCTCCCAAAGTGCTGGAATTACAGGCATGAGCCACCACACCTGGCCAAAGACCCTTCTTTCACACAGTTAAGTAACTTGTCCCAGACCACAGACACCTGTGGCAGCACCCTGCCCCCTTCTGCCGACTCCTGTTTACCTGGCAACATTCACACCTAAAGCTAAATCCTAATTCTGAAAATTCCTGTATTTTCTCAACCTCCTACACAACCAAAAGTGAATATTCCTCGTAGAACACGTCTACATTCTGATAAATCCCCCTTTAAAGCCAGGTTATTACAAATGATGAGTTTGAATGAATGAGGGTAAAAGTAGGTAAATATGTAAACAAGGTGTCATCAGAGAGTCAGGAGAAATGGCATTTCTATGTACACATGGCAGGGGGAGATTCGCTTTTTTATTTTTATTTTTATTTTACTTTAAGTTCCAGGATACATGTGCAGAACATGCAGGTTTGTTACGTAGATATATGTGTGCCATGGTGGTTTGCTGCACCTATCAACCTGTCATCTACGTTTTAAGCTCTGCATGCATTAGCTATTTGTCCTGCTACTCTCCCTCCTCTTGCCCCCCGCCCTACCATTTATTTTTATTTTTTGACTATATATATATATATTTATTTTTTTTTTGAGGCAGAGTCCCACTCTGTTGCCCAGGCTGGAGTGCAGTGGCATGATCTCAGCACTGCAACCTCCACCTCCCAGTTTCAAGCAATCCTCTTGCCTCAGCATCCCAAGTAGCTGGGATTATAGGCAAGTGCCACCACGCCTGGCTAATTTTTATATTTTTGTAGAGAAGAGGTTTTGCCATGTTGTCCAGGCTGTTCCTGAACTCCTGACCTCAAATGATCGGCCTCCTAAAGTGCTGGAATTACAGGCATGAGCCACCATACCCAGTCTATTTTTTGACTATATTGACAACTGGATACAGACAGTGCAACTAATTCTATTTACCTCTCAATAGTCAGAATTATGGACTGCTTTCCTAAATGCATTTTGATAATTTAAGATCCTTGATGATTTTGACACTTAAATATTTTTTAATGTGTGTGTTTGTCAAAATGTGGAGGTGCACACGTATTCACGTATTCAAGAGCTTAATTGCTGAATGTCCGATTCTTGACAGACATGTGAACCAGTAGCCTTGACTCTTCTACTCAGTTTCACCTTGAAATTGTCGCATATTTATTATGTCATTTTTATTACGGCTGTCAGAGGAATCCCATACTCTACAAAACTTGAGCCTCATACCAATCTTTATTAGACAAGAAAGGCATTATTCTCCCATTTTTAAAAACCAATTACAAAGAAGTCAAAAGACTGGACCAACAACTATTGATCAGAACCCAGGTGTTCTCTTCCCAGTTCTGTATTTTTCCAAATAGGAAAATTATTTACTGACGTCTGAGACATGTGGAAATAAATTATAAGACAAGCCAATCTGTGTTCCCTGTGTGAGATGCAGCTATGAATTAGTAAGGCTAATATAGATATATGCTTTTTGGAATCAATTTATGGTCTCTTCCTGTGGTTATTTAAGTTTATATTTTTGTGCTGCAATCCTCTGTTTGCATATTTTATTTTTATGCAAGAACCTAAAATACAAAATCACAACACAGGTCAAATAAGAATGTTTTAAAATACGTTTTATTTCAATAGCTTTTAGAGTACAAGTGGTTTTTGTTTCCATGGATTAATTATACAGCAGTGAAGTCTGAGATTTTAGTGTACCCATCACCCAAGTAGTGTATGTTGTACCCCACATCTAGTTTTTATTTTATCACACACCCCTCCTCCCACCTTCCTCCTGAGTCCCCAAAGACAATATATCACTGTATGTCTTTGTGTCCTCACAGCTTAGCTCCCACTTTAAGTGAGAACATAATGACATTTGGTTTTCCATTCCTGAGTTACTTCACTTAGAATCATGGTCCTCAGCGCTATCCAAGTTGCTGCAAAAGACAGTATTTTGTCCCTTTTTATGACTGAGTAGTATTCTGTGGTGTATACATGCCACATTTTCTTTTTTTGTTTGCTTGTTTTGTTTTGTTTTTGAGACAGAGTTTTGCTCTTGTTGCCCAGGCTGGAGTGCAATGGCGTAATCTCAGCTCACTGCAACCTCCACCTCCCGGGTTCAAGCAATTCTCCTACCTCAGCCTCCACAGTAGCTGGATTACAGGCACCCACCACTATGTCTGGCTAATTTTTTTTTTTTTTGTATTTTTAGTAGAGATGGAGTTTCACCATTTTGTCCAGGCTGATCTTGAACTCCTGACCTCATGATCCACCTGCCTCGGCCTCCCAAAGTGCTGGGATTATAGATGTGAGCCACCAGCGCCCAGCATGAGTAGATTTTTGTATAATGTGAGAGATATGGATCCAGTTTCATTCTTCTACATGTGGCTTGCCAGTTTTTCCAGCACCATTTATTAAATAGGGTGTTCTTCCCACAGTTATGTTTTGGTATCAAATAAGAGCATTTAAAAAATTTAATTATATATTATAGATGGGAAAAAGATGCAGAAAAGACCAGAATTCCTTTTTCAAAACCTTTTTATAAGCCAAACAACACAAAAACATTTAATGCATTGTATATTCAAATCCAATAGTTATTGTTCAAATGCAAATAAATTGTATTTTCTATTAAGGAGCAATACATTTCCATTTGAAGTTTCATTAGATCAACTCACCAACTTGGAAGCACAACAGAACACTTCAGGAAATGCAAACCTGACCACATCACGGCCTGCTTAAAACTCCACACTGAAGGCCCATCCATTATCTTAAATCTATTGAGATATTCTTATTTGCCTAGAATAATTCCTATAAATCTATTCCTGTGCCCTCTGATATCAGAGAAAACAAATGAAATTCAATCACCTTGAAAGTGACAGAAAAATTAAGTAACTTGGTTGATATCTGTAAAAGTCCAAGCATTGTTTACAGCCATACCACCCTGAACATGCCCGATCTCATCTGAAAAAGACCAACCAGTTCAGCAGGTGGACAGAAGCCTCCAGGGTCTACTCCTGTGGCTTTTCCAGGTTCATTGGCTTGCTGTGGACGTCCTCTGCTCACATGGCAGCAGGACCATACCACCGCCCTCTGATGACCATTGACACTCCAAGCCCTTGAGTTCTTGCTTTGAAAACAGTTTTTCCCAATGCTTTTCCTGGGTTTTGCCATTCCAGTTTCATCTCAAATGTCACATGCACTGAGATTCCTTTCCCGACCTCTTACGCTGGGTGAGTTACCTCCCAGTGTTCTCATTATGCCCTACACCTACCTATCAAGACATTAGCACAGAACACTGAAACTGACGTACCTATAGACTGTGAGCTCATGAAAGTTGGAAATGCTATCTATCATGCACATCTCTGTATGCAGACACCAACCACCGACTCGGCACGAAGGAGGCCAAACATGCTGTCCTGACCTGGATGTGGATTGCAGTAGAAAGGCTGAAATAACAATCCACTAATATTCTATATCTATCAATCAACATGTATTATTCGATATCTCTTATCCGTCTGAGACAATTCTTATAATTGCTCAATATCACAGGATGTTCTCAAGTGGAATATGATCTTTTTAAAATTCTAAATGCCCAGCAAGAATAGGGAATTTATGGAGAAATCTAAAAAATATTTCATTAGTCATTCTACCATAACTTCCCATTGTCACAGCTGTCTTCTTTCTTTTTCATTCTCTCTTCCCTATATCACATTCTCTCTCTCTCTCTCTCTCTCTCTCTCTCTCTCTCTCTATTTCTGGCTCCCTTTTTCCTTCTTCTCTGCCTGACTTCAGCCAGTAGCATTCACTGGACTCAAAATTTAACCATTAACACGGCTACTGATCACCATCTCAGTCTGCTCCGGATGCTGGGGAATCCCAGATGTAGGTACCATTCTCACCAAGAACTTGGAGACCTTTACTCATGCCCGGAGTGCATGCTGAGTAACTTTGTATTTACATAAAGACACAATCTTAAAATGTGAATGTAATCTTCCTTTTATGTCTTTAACTTTTTTTATTGAGGCAAATTAGCCAGAAGGTTAAATCTGCTTTGCATCATACTTTGCATTTGCATTCATCTGTGGGTAAATAGCCTTCAAAAGACTTCTAAAATTTTGTGTATCTAAACCTTGTTGCCTGTTAATCTGATATCTTGGCCACTTTTTCCTTACAAATTCAATAGTTATCTGAGAGAAAAGATTCCTAGATTCATAAACAAAAGTCCAGAGCATCACTGTGGCTGAGTCTGATCGTCCAGTGATAAGGATCCACAGCTTCTCGGATCAGCCTCCATGCCATTAAGTGAACCCAGTCCTTTGCATCACCCATATTTTTATCACATTAAAAAAAAAAATCTAAAAGCTTCTAACAACTCTTTGTTCGACAAGCAAGCCCAATATCCAGGCCAGCAGTGTTTACATTAAAAATGTCAACAGCCCCCTGATGACCCGGAGGCAGAGGAATACAAGTCAGGCTCAGACTGACTGGCTGGAGGAAAGACCGGTTCAGCTCAGGCGCATCTGCGAATGATCAGGACGCTGTGCGTTCGGATTTTTATGCGACTGACAGCGATGCTGCTCAACACCTTTAATTTACTCTCGTGCTTTCAACTTTCGAGTTTATACTCCTTCTGAGAATTCGCGTATCTCTACTTCTAAGTATCCATGTTAGTCTGGTCAGCCCCTTAAGAATGGAGGCCATTGCGGGTAACCTCACTTTGGCACCCACTCGTCTGTGCCACCAGAGAAATGTAACTTTGGCGTTTATCATATTAAATAAATCACTTAGCCAGATGCGGTGGCTCACGCTTGTAATCCCAGCACTTTAGGAGACCGAGGCAGGCGGATTACTTGAGGCTAGGAGTTCAAGACCAGCTTGGCCAACATGGCAAAACCGTGTCTCTACTAAAAATAACAAAAATCAGCCAGGTGTGGTGAGGAGTGCCTGTCATCCCAGCTACTGAGGAGGCTGAGGCAGGAGAATCGTTTAAGTCCTGGCGGTAGAAGTTGCAGTGAGCTGAGACCGCACCACTGCATTCCGGCCTGGGCAATAGAGGTAGACTTGGTCTCAAAAATAAATAAATAAATATAAATAAATAAATCACTCTTAGTAATACCACATCATTCTGCTCAAGAATTTATTTAACCAGTTTAGTAGGCTGCAGCTATTAAGTTCACAAAACAATTGCCATTGTTCCAATTTATTTTGTCCTATGTACAGAGTCATCATTTATTGAGAAAAGAAAAAGTGTTTATTGTTATTATTCATAATTATAGACTAATTTTAATAATAGCATCTGCTGAACGCACGCTAGGTAAATTAGGATTCCTGTTAGGAAACTTATGTGCACTATCTCATTTAATATTCAAAATAAATTTCAAGATAATTATTATTACTTCCATTTAAAAACAAAACAAAAACCCTACAGCTCAGAAAGTTTAAGCAATGTGTCTGAGATCACACAGCTTTTAAGTTGGGGTGTCAGGATCAGATGCTGGGATGTCTGACTCCAAAATTCCCCATTTAATCATTAGGTTACTGCCCTTGAGTGTGCCAAACTATATACTGTATTTCTTTTAAAATGAACTAGCTGCTTTTAAATGCTTCTTCCACTCACAGTTGACAAATAGTAACTTTTTATTATTAAAAAGTGAGTAAGATCCAGACCAGCCTATACAACATAGCAACACCCTGTCTCCATAAAAAAGTAAGAATTAAAATAGCCAGGCATGGTGGCACACACCTGTAGTTTCAGATTGTCGGGAGGCTGAGGCGGGAGGATTGCTTGAGCCTTGGAGGATGAGGCTGCAGTGAGCCATGACCACACCACTTGCACTCCAGCCTGGGTGACAGTGAGACCCAGTCTCTAAAAAAAAAGTGAATAAGAAAGCTAAACATTTAATATTTTCCAAATTTCTAATACCTTTTACAAAACAATTTTCAACAAAATACATTGATCAAAATGATCTTAAGGTTGCATATTGCTCTACATCAACCTTCAACATTTAGACCAGGCACAGTGGCTCACACCTATAATCCTAACACTTTGGGAGGCTGAGGAGGGCTGATTGCTTATGCCTAGGAGTTTGAGACCAGCCTGGGCAACGTGATGAAACCCCATCTCTACAAAAAAATTAGCCAGGCATAGTGGCATGTGTCTATGGTCTCAGCTACTTGGGACACTGAGATGGGAGGATTGCTAGGAGCCCAGAAGGTCTAGGCTGCAGTGAGCTGTGATTGTGCCACTGTACTCCAGCCTGGGTGACAAAGAGAAAAAAAGGGAAAAAAAACCTTTAACGTTTGAGTAAAATTTTCTTTTCTTTTCTTTTTTTTCAAATTGTATATGATATATATAAGTTATCCTAGTCCAAAAAGAATGCTGAATAAAAGACCATCACCGATGCATTCCACACCCTTGTGAGATTTATGACTATTAGGGTTGCTTTGGGATGAAAGGAGAGGTGCTTGTGGAAGATCTTCCCTCTTGGTGTGTGCCCACACTGTCCTAAGGACACGGAGGTGGCCCTTTTTGCACTCACAGCCCTTGGTGTACCTCCATCATAAACAGCCTCATTGTTGGTGTTGATTTGCTGTCTGATTGTTGTATGATGACATGTTTTCACATTTATTGCCAGTGCTTACCTTAATGCTGGCACATAGTAGGCACATTCAATAAATAGGGAGGAGAGGCAGATCTAGGCCCACCGGCTTATTTTCTATCAATCAATAACCGGTCTGAGGGGGAGCTGTATGGAAGGATATGAACATATGGAAAATATGCAACAGGATCACATAATCCCACTCTGGCCCTGTGTCTTTTTCTATTTCCTGGAGGAAATCTATTTCCACTCCTCTCCAATTTCCACCTCCCTCCTCTCGTAGCCTATCTCCCCAGCCCTCCGCCCTGGGCTCAGCTGCAAGGTGTCTTTTTAATTCTTCCATTCTCTCTATTTACATCAAAATTGTTTGCAGAGCCCCACACCTTCTGGCTTCCAGCTGGTAGAAGGTGCAAACAAAAGCAAGACAAACACACCACTGCATCTGTACCTTGAATCAGCCTTGATTCCAGGTGGTTGAAGGGACTCCCTGGGGCACCTGGAATTCAGGTGGGGCCAGAGCAGTGTTTCAAGTCAAGCCTGCCTGTAATTCCCCTTTCCTCTGGCTGCCAGGCAGTGGAGAGCTGGGTATACAGAACTGATTGCTCAAGTTCTCTCAGGTGCGTGCATCTGGGCGTGTGCAGCAATGAAGGGCAGAGTACTGCCCTGAAACTTACTCAGCCTTGGCTTCACCAAGGCCACTGGGAGTCAAACTTCAAGTTTCTGCATCTGTTTCCTAAAAATCATATTCCTCCTGGACTCAAGGGGAGAATTCATCTCCCTGTGGTTGTTCTCCTGAACTATGGTACTAATCTCTAGAGCCTGCCTTTTGGGAACTGAAGCCTGTAGTGAGGAATTCCTGCTCCAGCCATGATAAGGCCAGGTAGAGGGCCCCGCCCCCGCCTCCCCCACAGTGTGTTCCAGTTTTCCCTGTCACTGATTGCTCCTGGTTACCTTGTGGTGCCAATGGATGTAAAGGCATGTTAACGCTGCCATTACAAGCTTTTCTTGTCAATGATTCATAACATTAGGACAAATAATCATCTGGCCTTAATCCTGGCAGGCAGGAAAAGATACAGCAGAGTTAACAGGAAGTTAATGTATGCAGGTAGTGGGGTATTTGCTAATTAGTTTCCGACCCAGAGAACCCAATAGATTAGAGCAACACTTTTTCACCCCATGGTGTTTAAACTTTCGTAAGTAGAAAATGGACGATGGGCTTGAAAAAGAGACTTTTGGTGTTTGACCTGAGTACATTTTTCTTTTTTTGAGTCAGAGTCTTGCTTTGTTGCCCAGGCTGGAGTACAGTGGTGTGATCTCTGCCCACCGCAGCCTCCACCTCCCAGGTTCGAGCGATTCTCCTGCCTCAGCCTCCTGAGAAGCTGGGATTACAGGTGCACACCACCACACACAGCTTATTTATTTATTTATTGTATTTTTAGTAAAGACAAGGTTTCTAAAGACAAGGTTTCTAAAGACAAGGTTTCACCATGTTGGCTAGGCTGGTCTTGAACCCCTGACTTTAGGTAATCTGCCCACCTTGGTCTCCCAATGTGCTGGGATTACAGGTGTGAATTACTGCACCTGGCCTGCCTTGAGTTTCTTTCTGCCAAAAAAATTAAGAAAGTTTCTTAAACCTTGCACAAGGTGTCCTGTTTTCCTCTTAATTCTTCCAGAATTGTTTTATTTAAAGTTCAGTTTTAAACGTTGGCAGATCAAGTAAGAAGGAAGCCCATTTCCTTATGGCACAGCTCAATACTCAGTAAGAGATCCCGGATGAAAACCAAGAATCTTCACTCCTAGCTCTATAGGAAAAAAATCTACACGATTTATGCAAAACTTCAAAGGAAGCCCCTCCCTCCACACACCTCCCTTGTGTGGGTGTTTCCTTCATCCCTCTGCCACCAGCGTGGGTTTTCAGGTGAGCATAATTGTGCTTTTGTCTTGGACTTGGCTCACCCCACTACACTCAACTCCCAGAGCCCCTGGCCTGGAGCCCAGGGTGGGGCTTTGCCCTCAGTACTGTAAACAATCATAATTACCTTTACAAACTTAAAAAAAAATTTTTTCAAGGCCAAGAATATAGAGCATGCTATAACCACTTGTGCACAAACCTGTTAGAATGCGTGTGGTGTCTCCCTCATAAAATGGCCGAAGGGAAAAGAAAATCAGCAGTCCTCAGTGTCCTCATAGGCCTCTCTGGGCCTGGGAGTTCTCTGCCTCCAGCTTGTCATGTGACAGCAGTACAAGTGAAAAGAATAAATACGGAAGCAGAACTGAAAGAGATCTTCCCACCATCCATGCAGCTTCTGTGAATTGGATTGAAGCAGAGGCATGGTGTGGACATACCTGCCCTAGACTCCAACAGGGAGCAGGTGCATCTCCTGACCCACGCTGTAGCAGGTCTGAGGCTGCTCCTTCCAGTATCTCTGTCTGGTCCACAGCACCCATTGTTCTGATTAAGTTGACGTGCATCCAAGCTTCTGCCTCATTTGGATTACCACCATGGTGCCAAGGCCATGATTCTCACATAATTTTGATAGTTCATTTCATGCACAATCACTAGCAGCTGTGATCTATGCCTAAGATCAAAACAATTCATGAAAATTCAAAATTTTTAAATTCCATCACTTTTGGCCAGAGTTTCATCAAAACTCATACAAAAGGTTTGATTTATGAATGAGATGGATTGCTTTCCAGTCCGCAGAGTTCCTTTGATTATTTTACTGTCAGATTAACAGGTACAAGTGCGGAGACCTGAACATCTAGACAGATGCCTTCAACCTGGCATGGACTCATTTCAAAGGCCGTGTCAAACCCAAAAACATAGAATGGGAGCTCCCCGGCTGGGCAAGTGTGATAATTTTACTAAGCCTCTCTAAGGAAGTGTCAGAGTTTTGTACATGTCACTTTTTCCGTTCAGAAGCCAAACCACTGCTCCGTGGCTGTGAGTTATTGAGGTCATGCTCTGTGCTTGTGTTAGGGTGTGTTTCAGGCATGTTCATCATCAAGAATGTTCATCTGTAGTGTTCCTTGTGCTGAGAGAAGGTGATTTACAATGCCCCTATCAGAATGAGAAGCCATGGGATCCAGAATACTAACGCTTCATTAACAAGCTCTTGGTTGGGCACTGTGGCTCACACCTGTAATCCCAACACATTGGGAGGCCAAGGCAGGAGGATCACTTGAGGTCAGGAGTACGAAGCCAGACTGGGCAATATACAAAGACCTCCATCTCTACAAAAATTAAATTCAAAATAAAATAAATTATCTGGGCATGGTGGTGCATGCCTGTAGTCCCAGCCACTCAGGAGATTAAGGTGGGAGGGTCACTTGAGCTCAGGAGGTCAAGGCTGCAGTAAGCCCTGATTGGATCACTGCACTCTAGCCTGAGCAATACAGTAAGACCCTGCGTATAAAAAAGGTAATATTTGTTTTTTGTTTTTTTTAAAAGCAACCTGTTTGACTTGCCTCAGGACTCTGCTGAGGAGCCCACCCCACGGCTCTGGGGCCTTCCCTTGAAATGCTGGCTTATTATCACGTCACCAACTCCCCTTCTCTTCCTAGGAGGGCTCACGGTTTAGGAGTGTCTTTCCAAATGGTCAACTCTTGTGGCAGTTCTGAGAGCTATTCCTGTAACACTCTCGACTTTTGCTTCTCCTTTTGTTAAAGATTGCCCGCATCCTAGTGTAATCTCTCAATTCATCCCTCCATTAATCCTCCCTCAAGACTGCCAGAGAGAGAGCATTCTGCCTACAGTCCTGTCTGCTGTCTGTCTGGACTCCACACAAATGCAGCCACTTGGGGTGGGGGGGACTCCCCAATGGCAAATGTCCTTGCACACAACTATGAAAAATAACCCAGGTAAGATGCAGTGGGAGTCCTGGGGGAACCACAACGGAACCAGCTCAGGACCAGTGAAGTTGCTCAGTTCTCTGTCTTTGGAGGTTTTTAAACTAGGCTGAGGCTGGGCTCACACCTATAATCCCAGCACTTTGGGAGGCCTAGGTGGGTGGATCACAAGGTCAGGAGTTCAAGACCAGCCTGGCCAACATGGTGAAACCTCATCTCTACTAAAAATACAAAAATTAGCCAGGAGTGGTGGTGCACACCTGTAGTCCCAGCTGTTCAGGAGGCTGAGGCAGAAGAATCACTTGAACCTGGGAGGCAGAGGTTGCAGTGAGCCGAGATCACGCCACTGCACTCTAGCCTGGATGACAGAGTGAGACTCCATCTCAAAAAAATAAAAAAATAAAAAATTAGACTGCACGATGGTGTCACCTCTCTGCTGCTTGTCTGCCATCTAAAATAAGCTGTTTAATGCTGATCCAAAAAAAAAAAAAAAAGCTGAGGGTATGAAGGGATTGGTTTTCTGGGACAGGTAGCTTAAGACTTATTCAATTCATAACACATCCCATTCCAGAGGCACATTCATCCTAAGCCGTCTCCATTTGTCTATTGATTAAAAAAATAAGACATGCCCCAGCCCTGGCTTCAAAGCTGGAGAGACCTAGCAATATATATTTTTAAACTTTTTCTCTGACACTGTGTTGTTCCTTCTTTTACTGCAGGTGGCATTAGTTCGAAGTATGGTTCCCATGCCTTTGGGCTGAATTGCTTAGAACCTAGAGGAGTATGAATTGTTTTCTAAACCATGAGACTTGTCTCTTTGGCTCATCTCAGAGAAAAAAGGGTTAAGTCCTCTGGGTAAAACATTGTCAATCACTAGTGGCTGCCACCAAGATGAAAAACAAGCTGCACCTGTACACAGGCAATTTCAGAGGTTCTGGTCAGCTATTTTTCTCTGGTGCTTTGTTCTGCCAGCTGCCTCTGTGCTTTGGATGCAGGTGGAAGCGTGGACTTTGCTATCTATAAAAAAATTTAATGGTGAAGATCAACTTCTGCTTCACCTCCCCAGGGATCAAAGTTTTGGGGTATTTTTTTTTTCTTTTTCCTGAAAGACTGGTAGAGCAACGCCCAGACAATGGGTAGGTTGTTGAGGCTCCCCTTCTCCCCACACAAGGAGAAGGAGATCTTTGACAGATTCTATTTTTTTCTTTCCAATTTGAAGGAAATAAAGGAAACGTGGAGATGCATGTCAAGCATTTGCCAAAAGGAGGGCTGGGGAATGACAGCTGGGAGCCCGCACTGCCATGGCAGCCTGCTGCACATAGGGCAGGTGGCAACGCCGTGGACAGGACGGGCTCTCTGCCTGCCAGTGTGAGGCACACACTCACTGTACAGCGTCCTCTGTGGAAGGGAAGGTGTCATACATGTTATACATGGCCAGATGACTTTCCATGACACAATGGATAACCACAAAATTGTGTAGGAAGGAAAGAAGCTTAAAAACCTGATGCTCTGGCTAAACAAGAAACTAAATGTGTCTCACCAATGACATTATCAAAGTTTTTGAACTTATTCAACAAATGAGTACAAAAAGATTTATCGTCTATCATGTACCAGACACCACATTGGTCACTGGACTCATGGTGACTGTCATGGGCTGAATTTCATGTCCTCTGAAATTCATATATTGAAGCCCTAACCCCCAGACCCTCAGAATGTGACTGTATCTGCAGAGAGGACCTTTAGAAAGGTGATTAAGGCCTGGGCACAGTGGCTTACCACTTGGGGAGGCCAAGGCAAGAGGATCACTTGAGGCCAAGAATTTAAAACTAGCCTAGACAACACAGTGAGACCCTGTCTCTGCAAAAAAATTAAAAAATTATCCAGGTGTGGTAGCGCACACCTGTAGTCCCAGCTACTCAGGAGGTTGGAGTGGGAGGACCACTTGAGCCCAGGAGTTCAAGGTTGCAGTGAGCCATGATTGCACCACTGCACTCCAGTCTGGGTGACAGAGTGAAACTGTGTCTCTAAAATAATAATAACAATAAAATAATTTTTTAAAGTGATTAAGTTAAAATAAGGTTGTTAGCGTGGGCCCTAACCCAACTGACTGGTGTCCTTTTAAGAAGAGGAAATTTTACAGACAAAAACACTCAAGGGCTCACGCACCAGGGAACGACCATGTGAGGACACAGAAAGAAGGCAGCCACCTGCAAGCCAGGGAGAGATCCCTCAGAACAAACCAAACCTGCCCACACCTTGATCTTGGACTTCCAGCCCCCAGAACTATGAGAAATATGAGAAAATAAATTTCTGTTGCTTAAATCGTTTGGTGTGTGATATTTTTTTTAATTTAAATATTTGATGCATTCATTAACACCAGAATGATGATTAATGGAAAAAGAAATGACAAAGTAACTGATGAAATAGAAGGCAATACAAATAAATGATACTAACTTAAACATGTTAAAAAAAGCCACAAAACTCCAAAGCCATAAAACGGAACAAGATTATATTTCAATATACAACTTCTGTATAACCAAAAAAATAAAGCACCACACTAAAATGAATGAGAAAAAAACATATTTGCAATTCTAGACAAAATATTAACATCTTTAATCATAAGTGAACTCTTCAGAAATCAGTACAAAGAGACTAACATTACACGGGAAGTGACAATAAAAGGAACAGAGGAAAATGGAATAGCACAAATGAGTTATAGGCTATATGAAGATGATACAGTTAACATTAATAGCTGAGAAAGCAATTTCATTATAAATTATATTATCGATCCTTACAAGTACTGATTATGTTTGTACAGCTTTAGGAAATGCAGAATTTTCAAATACTGAGAAAACTTACTCTAGTCATAGGGAGTTTACTCAAAAATGTAGATTTTTGCATAAATGTGGCCCCAGCAATTCTAAACCGTAGGAATTACTCCAACAAACTAGTTACATATGCTGGTGTGTGGTGTTTTATATGGTAGCCCTAGCAAACCAATAGAACGGTGACCAAGGCAAAGTCCTTGTTCTTGCTGAGCTTAAAATCTATTAAAGAACTCAAAATCTCATGCCCACTTAAGCAACAAAGAAAGGGAGGTGACTAGAGGCACTTGTAAACACTCCTGAGACAGCCAAAGTTAGTAAGAGAACCAGGTAATCTTTGGACATATTTTATTGCAGGGCATGTGGCCATTACCCAGGATATTTGAATCAAGGGTTAAACACTATTATCACTCTGCTTTAACACGAGAAAGCAAGAAATCCTGCACTGATCACGTGAGGGGGAGGGAGGAAATCTGGCAGATCTGACCTAAAAGGGCAAATGGAAAAGAACTGTGTGGCTCAGTGCACATCACAAATGTGTGGGCTTCAACATGACCACTAGAAGCAAAGGAAATTTGTATATTTTTATAATCACCACACAGGTGCTTATTTTAAATTGTTTTCTTGAAAGTTGTTATTTTTTTTTAACCTCACTACCCTATAGACTGACTCCCTCAAAGGAAGCGTAGCATAAGATGAAAATATAGAAGTTTCTATTTGGAGCTCAACAGGTTAAAACAGAGCTGAAAATAGCTCCTGGGCACGTCTTAGGGTTGGTTGACTATTTAATCCTCTGATATGTAAGAGAAATTGACGCATTCTTGTCTGAATAGCCACTGTATCTATCATGAAGCTTTACCGTTCCTGGGATTTTTCGGCATGGCCACTGGGGGAACTAAGCTTTGTGTTTCCAAAGAAAAATACGAAGCTCTTCTACACTGACCAGACAAACTGTGACAAAGCATGTAATTCCTGTTGTGTGGCTGGTATGCTCCATGCATGATTCAGGTATTGAGATTCTGTCCAGACAGGCGAGGACCCCAGTGTGTGTAGGCATGGGGGTGGGTAGGGTGTCTAGTCAAGGGAGAAGTCGCTTATTGGAACGGTTATAAAAGTCCCACCAAACCCTCAGGCAGATACCCGGGGGGAGCCCTTAGTGGAACGGCCCTATGTTAGTGGCAGGGTTAAAATCTCTTCCTTGGGTTGCCAGATAAAATATAAGACTCCCTGTCAAATTTGAATTTCAGATAAACAGCAAATCGTTTTCGAGATAAGTACACCTTGTGCCACATTTGGAACTTGCAATATTTGGGACATACTTATATCAAAGAATTCTGTGTTATTTACATGACATTCAGATTTACCCAGGTGCCCTATACTTTGATTTGCTAAATCCGGCGATCTTGTCTTAATGGCAAATACCTGTTTCAGTGTGGAAGGGAAGTAAGATTTGTTCCCTGTTTGTGAAGATGGGCCTAAGGCTGAGTCAGGTTGTCTGTAAAACTGTACTCATCTTTCAGGGTTCTTTCTGCATAGTATGGGGCACCAAAGCCAGAAGGTTACAGAAAGATCAGAAAACCAGACAGCAGAAACCTGACAGCTTTTATTCCTCATGCATACTCTTAGCTTAGTTGTCTTTTCCACTCCCTTAGCATTTAATGAAGTCTCCCTAAATTCCCGGACCATCTCAGCTGTGCTAAGGTGACAAACCTAAGGAAAGCCTCCCAGATGGGAAGGTCTGGCTGGCCTCACTTTGGTGGGAGCATTAAAGTGAATCACAGTCCTCCAGGGCCAGCAAGTGTTGAAATCAAGGAGACAAAGTCAGAGCCATTTGACCAGACAGTCTTTCCCATCTGGGAGGCTCTGGGACTTGTCTTATAGAAAGAGGAAAATACTTCTCCCAAGTATGAAGAAATCATCCAAAATGCAAAGGCTCCCTGGTCCCGCAGTAGCTGGCCCATCTTCAGCCGGCCTTCAGCTGAGGGACTCCTTAATTCATTAACCAGTATTTACAGGGGACCCGCCATATGCCAAATACTGTGTCACTGCTGAAAACACAATAAGGAATAGGCATCACTTTCACCCCAACGACCATTTGTCTCCCAGGAGATCCGGAGGCTGCTCTTCTGAGACTCAGCCTGGGCCTGGGCCCTGCCATCCAGCTCTCCCTCCATTGTCTCACAGAGACTCATTCAGTGTCTGCCCACTACCCATCAGTGTGAAGAACGGCTATGGCCTGCATGTTTATGTTCCCCGGAGATTCATAGGTTGAAATCCTAATCCCCAAGGCGATGATATTAGGAGGCAGGGACTTCTTTGGGATGTGATTAGGTCATAAGGGTGGAGCCCCGTGAATAGGATGAGTGCCCTTATAAAAGAGGCTCCAGAGAGACCCCTCACTCCTTCCACCACATTTGTACACCGTGAGAAGACACCGTCTAGGAACCAGGAAGCAGGCCCTCACCAAACACCAAATCTGCCAGCACCCAGCTTCCAGAATGGGTAGAAAAAAAGTCTACGTCTCTAAGTTACCAAACCTATGGTATTTTAGCCTGAATAGACTAAGAGAGGAAGGAGAGCATCACAGACATTCGTCCTGGGCTCGGGCTCCCTTTTAGTAACTTGTCATATAAGCCTGGGGCTCTTTCCTTTCATTCTAGCTGGTCACACACAGGACAGCTCACTGTTCCCCCACACTTAGACCATCTGTGATGCTGGGGTGGGGGTCCTGGCATATTCAAGGTGAGTGGCCGTGTCAGGCAGCACCTAACCCCACATCTCCATCACACTGCCCTGTTTCACTGTCCTGTCCGCACACATCACTACCTGGACTGTTCCCTTGTTTTGTGTCTGTGTTTATCACACCTCCCTGAATTAGATTGAAAACATCATGAAAGAGGCCTGGTGCAGTGGCTCACGCCTGTAATCCCAGCACTTTGGGAGGCCAAAGCAGGTGGATCACAAGGTCAGGAATTTGAGACCAGCGTGGCCAACATAGTCAAACCCCGTCTCTACTAAAAATACAAAAATTGGCCAGGTGTGGTGGTGAGTGCCTATAATCCCGGCTACCTGGGAGGCTGAGAGGAGAGAATCGCTTGAACCCGGGACGTGGAGGTTGCAGTGAGCTGAGATCACGCCATTGTACTCCAGCCTGGGCAACAGAGCAAGAGTCTGTCAGAAAGAAAGAGAAAAAGAGAGAAAGAAGGAAGGAAGAAAGGAAGGAAGGAAGGAGGGAAGGAAGGAGAGAAGGAAGGAAGGAAGGAAGGAGGGAAGGAAGGAAGGAAGGAAGGAAGGAAGGAAGGAAGGAAGGAAGGAAAGAAGGAAAACATCATGAAAGAAGCCATCTCAGCTTTCATTCACCATTGTTTCTCCAAAGCCTACAGTAGTACCTGACACAGGACACACTTAATAAACATGTATTTAATGAATGAATAAGTAAGCAAATGATCAAATTACTTGTCCCAGGCAACCAATGTGTGAAATACACAGGGTGGATCTGGAACAGAGCTACACATGGGAGATCGGAACTGTGTCTTCCAAAGATGACAGCACATGCTCTGTTTTCTCATGGAGATATCTGGTAACTGTATCTGTCATCCTTATCTCGGTTACCCACATAGGGAACCTGGGAACCAACCTAGCCTCCTCCTTCTCTTCCTCTATATGAAACTACAGTGCAGTATTGTTACTTCCATCTCCACCGCAGCAGAGCTAGTGGACTGGCCCTTCACCTCTGTCAGCTCCTCCAAGTGTATTCATCAGGGTTCTCCCGGGAAACAGAACCAAAGAGGAGAGACAGAGATAGAAATAGAGATAGGGATAGAGACAATAGACACAGAGACAGAAATAGCAATGGAGATAAGATTTACTTTCAGGATTGGCTCACACAATGGTGGGAACGGGCAGTTTGCAGGGCAAACTGGAAATTCCAGCAAGAGATGATGTCTTGAGCCAGAAAGGAGTCTGGAGGCTCCTTCCTCTTAGGAGTAAGGGAAACCTCGGTTTTTCCATTAAAGCCTTCAACTGATTGGATGAGGCTACTGACACTAGGGAGGGTCATCTGTTTTACTCAAAGATGTAAATGTCAGTCACATCTAAAAAATACAGCCGGCATGGTAGCTCATGCCTGTAATCCCAATGCTTTGAGGAGTCGAGGCTGGAGGACTGTTTGAGGCCAGGAGTTCAAAACCAGCCTAGGCAACATAATGAGACCCCTGTCTACAAAAACATGAAGAAACTAGGTGACGGTGGTGACTCACACCTGCAGTCCTAGTTAGTTAGGAGGGTGAGGCAAGAGGATTGCCTGAGCCCAGGAGTTCCAGGCTGCAGTGAGTTATGATAGCGACATGGCACTCAAGCCTGGGTGACAGAGACTGTTTCAAAAAAGTTTACTTTTCTTGTAAAATAAAATATTTATTTAAAATATCTCACAGCAGTATCTGGACTGGTGTTTGACCAAACAGCTGGATTCCACAGCCCTGGCCAAGTTGACAGGAATGGCTTTCGTGGATGGTGCTCCCTCCATCCCAGCCTCTTCCGTGGTGCCGTCAGTACACAGAGGATGAAAAGCTAAACACTGCGTTTCTAAGACTCCCTTGTAACTGGGGTTCTTAACAGGGCCGGGACTAGGATGAGGAAGCAAGGGACCCCAGGCACGACATTTAAGGGGCATCAAAAAACTCAGTAATCAAGATAAATACTCTTAATGCAGTATTTTAAAAAATTTTAAAGTGACAGAGTGCAGTGGCTCACATCTGTAGTCCCAGCACTTTGGGAGAACAAGGCAGGTAGATTGCTTGAGCCCAGTTCTTGAGTTCAAGACCAGCCTGGGCAACATGGTGAAATCCTGTCACTATAAAAAATACCAAAAAAAAAGCCAGGTGCCGTGGCTTATACCTGTAATCCCAGCACTTTGGGATTACCCGCTGAGGCGGGTGGATCTTCTGAGGTCAGGAGTTCAAGACCAGCCTGGCCAACATAGTGAAACCCAATCTCTATTAAAAATACAAAAAATTAGATGGGCATGGTGGCAGGCACCTCCCTACGAGGGAGGCTGAGGCAAGAGAATCGTTTGAACCTGGAAGGCAGAGGTTGCAGCAAGCCAGTATTGCACCAGTGCACTCCAGCCTGGGCAGCAAGAGGAAAACTCCATCTCAAAAGAAACAACAACAACAAATCA
>NW_016107974.1:318857-322089 GCF_001604975.1 Cebus imitator | reverse complement strand
TTACTGACATTTTCTTTTGCCTTTGGCTCCAATATGGCTTGGCAGGGCAGGGTTCTTCATGGAATTAAGAAGCATTTGTGTGGAATCTGAAGGGCAGGATAAGGTGGAAAAGATCTTTCTCTGCTGATTTCTGCTGGCAAGCACAATGGTGCTCCTGCGTTCAGTCACTGCCTCGATGGGGGCTACAAGGCAGGGGTGGGGCTTTGCACAGTTTGCTGTTGCAGGTGGAGCAGCCCAGCACAGCTCTCCGGCCACTACTTGCATTGACAGCAGTGCCTGCCACAGCTAGGGTGGGTTCTTTCAGAAATCTATTGTGCTGGCCGGGTGTGGTGGCTGATGCCTGTAATCCCAGCACTTTGGAAGGCTGAGGTGGGTGGATCACGAGGTCAGGAGTTCGAGAACAGCCTGGCCTAGATGGTGAAACTCCATCTCTACTAAAGATACAAAAAATTAGCTGGGTGTGGTGGTGCATACCCATAACCCCAACTACCCTGGAGACTGAGGCAGGAGAACCGCTTAAACCCCTCGGGAGGCAGAGGTTGCAGTGAGCTGAGATCGCTGCCATTGCACTCCAGCCTGGGCAACAGGGCAAGACTCCACCTCAAAAAAAAAAACAAAAAACTATTGTGTTAAAAAGTGGTCTCTTGATTCCCAGCTACCGTTGAGGCAGGGGTGCGATTCCCAGAAAGGCCATTCTGCAATGCTGTTCATTTCCAGAGGTCAACCCAGAGCCCACTTCTCTTGCCCTTCCAAAGAAGTGTAAAAACACCTAGTTTCCTGCATCACGTCCGTTTCTGGTTGACATCCCTAGAAAGGGCTCTGTTGACCAGTGTCATCACGTCTCTCCTGTTCATCCTACCCTTTCAAGCCCTACCATCCTGCTTTTATTCAGGTCCCCTTTAATCTCTCCCCTCTTCTCTCTAACACGGCTTCCAGATGACTATATGACTATATGCTCAGCCTCTTTACAGCACTTTTTTTTTTTTTTTAACATTCTCCGCTTCACACCCAGATAGAATCCCTTATTCTCTGGTGGCTTCCACTCTATCATGTAGATTCACCCTGTCTGTTCCCAAGGTTTTAGATAATAACATTTGTGTGCCCTGTAGAAAGTCCAGTGTCAAAAATCCAGTATGAAAGTTTATAGAATTTCTTTAAATGCTCAGGGAGCTCACATTCATTTCCCACCATCCATCTCCGATGAATTCTTCATTTCTTGATTTTCCACATTCTGCATTTTCTTACGAGGTATTTTTGTGTGTAGAAGACCTGACTAAATAGTTTCAGGCAAAGCAACCTCTTTTTTTTTTAAGTCTTACTTCTCCTCTGCCTTCATCCACTCTCACTTGTTTACTGTCCCTCTTCTCTCTCGGAAAGAAAAACAACCCCCAATTTTCTGATTTTCTAGTGTGTTTCATTTCTCCCACCTCCTTATGGACCTTGCCCTAGCTTTCCACATCTAATTGGCCAATCAGTGTTTTCTTCCTGTAAAATGGCATTTTGTTCCTCAGAAGGCTCCTGCTAGAGCTGAGTTTGGGAACATGAGCTGGCAAGAGCAAAATTACTCTAAAGAACTGAATCAAGGTACTAAGAGTTCATGAAAACAATCTGGGACAAGAGGTAAGAAAGACATGGGCCAGGAGAGGAGCCAGGAGAGTGGCTGGAAGCCAGGACACTCCATGAGGTGGTCAGGCCAGTGAGAATTCCCAGGGAGGTGATAGAAGCACTTTCAACAACAGAAAAATGTCTGATGTTCAATTAAAGTGCTATAGAGGGAGAACTGTGTGGTACTTAGGTGTGTGGACTCTGGGTCATTGATTGCGTTCTGGGGCATTGATGGTGTTCTTTCTTTTTTTTTTTTTTTTTTTTGAGATGGAGTCTCACTCTGTCACCCAGGCTGGAGTACAGTGATGCAATCTTGGTTCACTGCAACCTCCACCTCCTGGGGTCAAGCGATCCTCCCATCTCAGCCTTGCTAGTAACTGTGACCATGCCTGTGGCACAGGGTGGCACACACCTATAGTCACACATGTGACATGCACACACCATGACACATGAAAAATTAGGTGGCTAATTTTTCCAATTTTTAAGAGATACAGGGTTTTACTATGTGGCTGGTCTGCCTCGGCCTCCCAAAGTGCTGGGATTACAGGAGGAAGCCACCACCGGGACTGACTGTGTTCAAAATTCATCTCTATCATTAACTTGCTCTGTGATTAGCAAGTCACTCAATCTCTTAAGCTTAATTTTTTTTTATGTAAAACAGGATAACTGTTAAAAAGAAAAAGCCTATTTCTAATGATTATTGCAGGATTAAATAATATGTAAAAAGTTCCTGGCAAAAGAAATCAATTTCCTAGAAGTGTTAGCTATGATGATGACTTAAACAAATGACGCTGAGCAGATGCCGTTACTGCTGCTTGTAAATTGCCATTGTCTCTCCAAACTTCCATTAAAATTCTGTAGGCTTGTAAAAAATATGTAAAATATTAAAATAACTGAATTCCCTGTTCTGGATGAGGCAAGGGTGAAGGGCAAGCGAACTCACAAGGGCAAGTGAATTCGTAAACGGACCTGATGCAGCAGAAGCGACTGCTCCTCGGCACAACATGCAAGCTTGTTGAGGAGGAGCGGAAATCTGGGAGAGACTTCTCCTGAGCTGGGGATGGAGGACTGAGCCAGCTGCACCCAGATCTGAGAGGGCAGGGAGAATGCCACTAATAACTGAGTTCACGGTCCTTTAAGCAGTCACTACAAAGATGGCTACTGCAGAGACAACAGCATCTCCCTCCCCACTTCCTGTGGTTATCTGGCAGGCATGCAGTGTCGAGAAGGATTCTGAAACCATGTCCCAGTTCAATCTGAGTTTGGATGGCCTAACTGATTAAGGACCCTGATGTGACTCAGAAGTGTTCTATGTCAGGGGTTGGCAAATGATGGCCCCAGGGCCAACTCCAGGCCACAGCCCATTTTTGTATGACCCACAAGCTAAGAACGCTTTTTCCATTTTCAAATGCTTGCAGAAAAATCTATTAAGAATATTATTTCATGACACATGAAAACAATATGAAATACAAACTGAGGCCGGGCGCGGTGGCTCAAGCCTGTAATCCCAGCCCTTTGGGAGGCCGAGGCGGGTGGATCACGAGGTCAAGAGATCGAGACCATCCTGGTCAACACGGTGAAACCCCGTCTCTACTAAAAATACAAAAACATTAGCTGGGCATGGTGG
>NW_016107974.1:302709-318697 GCF_001604975.1 Cebus imitator | reverse complement strand
AAATACAAACTGTACTGACCATAAAGTTTTGAAATTGATCAATTTTTTAAATTGTTGGAAAAAATGGTTTTGCTTTTGTTATACAAGTAACTACATACTATCCTTGATTATGTTTCTTGGCCCAGAAAGCCTGAAATCCTTTTTTTTTTTTGAGATGGAGTCCCGCTCTGTCACCGAGGCTGAAGTGCAATAGTGCGATCTCGGCTCACTGCAACTTCTGACTCCTGGGTTGAAGCAATTCTCTTGCCTCAGCCTCCCAAGTAGTTGGGATTACAGGCAGCCGCCACAACATTCGGCTAATTTTTTGGCATTTGTAGTAGAGATGAGGTTTCTCCATGTTAGCCACGCTGGTCTCAAACTCCTGACCTCAGGTGATCTGCCCGCCTTGGCCTCCCAAAGTCTTGGGATTATAGGCGTGAGCCACCTCGCCCAGATGAAAGCCTGAGATCTTTACTATCTTGCTCTTTGCAGAGAAAGGCCAACCAACCATGTTTCATGCTACACAAAGTAGTCAAATGCGTCACTGCACAATGTCTTCTCAATCTTATGGGTGCACTCACTGTTTTAAACTTGATTTTATCCGATACAACTTGTGGGTGGGAGCGCAAAGAGATCTATGGATTGATTTCTCCTCTTTTGGTAGAAAAATTCTTTTTAAAATTATCCCTGAGTGACAAAGACATTAGTAAGTCAATAAGGCAAGCCTGATTGATTTGCTTTTTTTCTTTTATCAAATACTAAAAATGAGTCAGTAAGTAGCTCTCATTGTCTCTGCTTTAGAGACCAAAGGATAAGACAGGCCCACAGTCTTGCACATGATGGTCACGTTCACAGTGCTGCTTCTGTTTACATGGTGAATGTCAAGTTCTACTTTGCCTAATTTTTATTTTTTTATTAAAAAAAATTTCTTCTCTGCCCATGACCACCCATCTCCCTTCTGTGACTAATTGCAGACACCTGCTTTCTCAGTAAGATGTGGGATTTGGGCATAATTTATCTGCCAGGGTTTGGAGAAGTACCCTCACTCCCATGACCTGGCCGGCGGTCCCCAGCCCTGGGAAACGGGACATCTTCCTTTCTCCTTCCAGTGAGCTCCTCTGGTGCCTGTCCTCCAGAAAAGCTAGGTGAACTTTGAATTTTTTCAATGTAATAATTTTCCCCCATAATCACAGTATAATATCAATGGAGCTTATCTCATTGCTGATAGATCTTCAATTGGCACCGACTCTTAAAACTTCCTCTTTCTCAGCCCCACCCTCCATCGAACCTGCAGTTAATGATATGAAGAGCGTGAAATGCCTCAGAGCTCTACTGGAGTTGCCTTTTAAAAAGAAGCCCAAGATGATTCTTTCAGGGGAGAGAAAAATGCTTTGCAAAGTGAACAATAATACTGTCATGATACGTTCTGCCAATTTGGGTTTTCTTCAGAAGAAACAGAAACAGCGTTCCTCCTGTTCTGAAAACTTCTTTCCTGAAGGCTATTTACTCACGCAGCAACCATTTACTTGATTTTGCCTAATTGGTTTTACAGAAGCAATAAAGCTCTTTGTGACAAGTCAAACAATAGAGTTATAAGGAAAATCACCCTTCCCCTCCTTCCTCCAATCTCGCTCACTGGGTCAGTCAAGGATTTCTTCCATATGTTTCTCTACATTCGGATAGGCAAAGGCAAATGTGAAGAGTTTTCTACCTTTTACAAAAAAATGAGGGTACACTGTAAATATCACCCTGAAATTCTCATCAATATGTGTGGAGCTAACTCAGTCTTGGTAGTTGCCTGCTATTCCATTATTCCCTTGTACAGCTGTTGAGGTACCTGCTTTGTTTTAGACTCTTCTTCTGCGACAGAGTCTGTCTCTGTTGCCCAGGTTGGAGTGCAGTGGTGTGATCTCAGCTCACTGCAACCTCTGCCTCCTGGGTTCACGTGGTTCTCCTGCCTCAACCTCTTGAGTAGCTGGGACTACAAGCATGTGACACCATGCCCAGCTAATTTTTTGTATTTTTAGTAGATACAGAGTTTCACCATGTTGACCAGGCTGATCTCGAACTCCTGGCCTCAACTGATCTGCCCACTTTGGCCTCCCAAAGTACTGGGATTACAGCCGTGAGCCACCGAACCCAGCCCCTGATAGACTTGCAATTTGAAAAAAATTTCCTTTGTACCAAATACATACTAGACACTTCAACAGATTGTGAGGAGAGAAAAATTAACACATCACCTTTCATGACACCAAAGTCCTGTGGGGAAGATAATAAATGATTGCATGTGGACACCAAGTGTGACAATGAGGTGTGCACAATTGCACAGCAAAGGATAGAGAACTTGGAGGTGTATTCAGAGTCATCTGGGGGTGAGTCCAACACACAGGAGGGAGGGTGCAGGCACAGGGAACATCATGTGCAGAGGCAAGGAGGTTGCAGGAGCAGGGCATGCTCAGGAAGCTGGCTGAAGCGCTGTGCCCGTGCAGGTTCTGCTGAAAAGGCCAGAGAGGTAGGTGGGCACAGAAGTCAGCCGGCTTGTGTACCAAACTAGAGAGTCAGGGCTCATCCGGTGGGCTGAGAGTAAAGGAGAGACATGCACATGTGTAAAGCAAAGTGTATTAGTCTGTTCTCACGCTGCTAATAAAGACATACCCTAGACTGGGTAATCTGGAAAGGAAAGAGGTTTAATGGATTCACAGTTCCACATGGCTGGGGAGGCCTCACAAGCATAGTGGAAGATGAAGGAAGAGCAAAGCGATGTCTTACGAAGAGCAGCCAACAGGCCAGGTGCAGTGGCTCATGCCTATAATCCCAGCACTTTGGAAGGCTGAGGCAGGCAGATCACGAGATCAGGAGTTCGAGACCAGCCTGGCTGACATGGTGAAACCCCGTCTCTACTAAAAAGTACAAACTTAGCTGGGCATGGTGGCGGGCAGCTGTAATCCCAGCTACTTGGGAGGCTGAGGAAGGCGAATCACTTGAATCTGGGAGGCGGAGATTGCAGTGAGCAGAGACTGCCCCATTGCACTCCAGCCTGGGCAACAGAGCGAGACTTCGTCTCAAACAAAACTGAAACAAAGGGCGGCCGGCAAGAAAGAGCATGTGCAGGGAAACTCTCATTATCAGATCTCGTGAGACTTATTCACTATCATGAGAACAGCAGGGGAAAGACCTGCCAGCATGATTCAATAACCTCCCACCAGATCCTTCACAAGATGCTTGGGAATTATGGGGACTACACATCAAGATGAGATGTGGGTCAGGTCACAGCCAAACCATATCACAGGGCAATCAGATTCTGTTTTTAGAGGCTATCTGGAGGGCATCTGAAAATAAAACTAGTGAGGAAAGTCCAGAAATATCAGGAGATTGGCATCATCTAATCTTGGGGGGATGCTGGACCAAGGCAGGGCAGTGAGGGAAGAATGAAAGGGAGGTGACTGGAATTCTGAGGTGAACCCGGTAAGACTTGTGGGCGGATTGAGAGGAGTGGTGGTGTAGGAGGACATCTAGCTTGGCAATCAGGTGTACCCAATGAAGGACATGCAGGAGGAGGGCAGATGTGCCCAAGAGAGATGAAGACTTCCATTTTGCACACGTGGAGTTTGAGTTGCCTGTGGAACACCTTGCGCTCTTTGAACATTTTCAGATATGAGGTGATGATGGCCTTCCTAAAGTACCTTCCTTTCATTCTGTGATAGGTTTTCCCCCTTCACAGAGAAAATGGTATACAGCGATGCAGTAGGGTTCCAATCATGATGACTACCATCTCAGGAGATGCGAGCAAGAAGCAGCCAGGCACTCTTCTACAGGGGCAATGCCTCTGAGTGAGTTCACAGGGGCCTCTTCCAGCTGACAAACTGTAAAACCATGACCATCTGGGTAGATCAGTGAGTAAATGACATCCTTCCTTGAGGCTGAGGCCACATCAGAGGGTGTGGCTAGAGAATGGAGGTGGGGAGGATCCCATCAGCCAAGGACTTGTGTACAGGTCCCATCTGCAGCAGCTCTGGGAGCAGCGCATCCCCACTGAGCATCTCTTTGGCAGTGATCACTGTCACCAGTGACCTGCTTGTTGCCTAACCCAGTATACATTATCACTCCACATCTTCATTCAGTAAACAGTGTGGAACATTCCCCTCTGTGCCAAGCATACCGAACTGCCAGAGACACCATCATGAGCAAGACTTACTTTCAAAGTGCTCTCAGACCAATGCAGAAATCTGAAAGTGACAACCCCCAAATCCTCTTACTGCAAGATGACTGCTTCCAGACTGATAGGTACAAAGTATAGCAGTGTGACAAAAGGAAAAGTTACGTTGGTATTACATGGAACAAAAGGTGGAAAAGATTCTTCTGGGATGAGCAGGAGTCCATCTACAGATGGCCTAGGCTCTCATTACAATATTCTGCCAGAGGCATTTGAACCAAAGTGACTCCATCTTGAATAGGGGCTGGGTGAAATGAAGATGAGACCTGCTGAGATACATTCCCAGGAGTTTAAGTGTTCTTAGTCACAGGATGAGACGGGAAGTTGGCAGGATACAAGTCAGTCATAAAGACCCTACTGATAGAACAGGATGCAGTAAAGAAGCTGGCCAAAACCACACCAAAGCCAAGAATATCATGAAAGTGACTTGGGTCATCCCCACTGCTCGTTATATGCTAATTAGAATGCATTAGCATGCTAAAAGACACTCCTACCTGTGCCATCACAGTTTACAGATGCCACTGCATCATCTGGAAGTTACCCTATATGGCTTAAAAAGGGTGAAACCCTCAGATTGGGGGGGGGGAATCTCCACCCCTTTCCCAGAAAACTCATGAATAATCTACGCCTTGTTTAGCATATGATGAAAAAATAACCATAAAAATAGCCAACCAGCAGGCTTCGGGGCTGCTCTACCGATGCAGTAGCCATCTTTGTTTCTTTACTTCTCTACTAACCTTGCTTTCACTTTACTCTGTGGACTCGTCCAGAATTCTCTCTTATGCAATATCCAGGGACACTCTTTGGGTTTCCAGATCGGGATCCCTTTCCAGTAACACTTCCACAGAGAAGAAGGCTCTGGTTCCCAGACACCGTCAGAGAATCAGCTGTGGCAGAATCATCTGGAGAGTTTTTGAGAGTCAGTTCTGGCAAGAAAGATATTTGCAATTTTCAAAATCTGACAATGTAGAGAAAATTATACAATTTGTTTTCACAGAATGCTTTCTTTTTTTAATTCCTTTTTTTTTTTTTTTTGAGACAGAGTTTCACTCTTGTTGCCTAGGCTGGAGTGCAATGGCGAAATCTCAGCTCACTGCAACCTCTGCCTCCAGGATTCAAGCGATTCTCCTGCCTCAGCATCCTAAGTAGCTGGGATTACAGGCATGCACCACCACGCCTGATTAATTTTTGTATTTTTAGTAGAGATGGGTTTTCACCATGTTGATCAGGCTGTCTTGACCTCAGGTGATCCACCCACCTAGATCTTCCAACATGCTTCTATTACAGACCTGAGCCACCACGCCCAGCAGAGAACACTTTCTTTAGGAAATTCATGCTAATATTGCTTCTTAGATACAAGGCCCAGAGGGGCTTGGCTGGAGGGAAAGCTTGATGCCAAAAGCACAAAGTTGCTCTGCAAAATGAGGGTGGCGGCTCAGAGGCACCAAAGATGTCTTCAATTTTGGCATCATCTGGGTGGTTCCTGGAGGAAGACGGAATTGATTTTTGGGTTGGAGAGAAAGGGAAAGAGCTTGAAACTGGAGTAGAGAACAGGAGACAAGAAGGAAAGAAGGGGCAGGCGGCGGATAAGTTCAGGGCATCAGGACAGCGATGGCCAGGCACTCACTTGTCTGAGGTGGGACAGGCCAAGTCACACAGGAGCAATGGTGTCTGGTATTGATTTGACATTGTTTCCTATTCCTGTCTCTCATCATTAGGTCATTAGTTAAGCTTTATACCACCGCTCAGTGTCAGCATTAGTTCAGCTTTATACCTTAAGGTCTTCAGTTAAGCTTTTACCAGGTTATTAGTTAAGCTTTATACCACTGCTCAGTGTCAGTCTGATGGTGGTGTCCTGGGGAAAGGAGAGGGTAAAGTGATACAAAGAGGGATTTTGAGACCTCCACACTGATCGAGGAAAAAGTTGAGGGCAGGAGGTCTCAGCTGGTGTAACAGGAAAGAGAAAAAAATCAAGGAAAATCGAACTATTGCTCCCCTCCTTTAACCCAGGAGTCCTCAGAGGCATTCAGGAGGGAAATGAAATTCCTCTGGAAATACACATCATGGAAGCTTGAGTTCTCTCATGTGGTTGGAGTTATAGCTCTGGTTCCAAAAAGGTGAAGGACTTGAAAAGTAAATTACAAATACAAATTTTATTTCTGTGTCCTGTCTGTCCCTGAGAATTCTGCTTGCGAAGGCTTGGGGTGTGGTTGTGCCCTGATGGGCGGTCAGAGTTGAGGACCACTGCCGGAAGTCATGAGGGCCACGGGAATTTCCAAAGAAGAGTTTTTGTTTGAGAATGCTCACTTTAGTGGCAGGGTGGCAGCAGGTTGATGAGGCACAGAGGGTCTCAAGAACTGACAGGACCTGCCATATGGGGGCCTCCTGAGGAGGCTTCCTATGTGTGCAAGGCACCACAGCCCTGCCATCCCACGATGTATTACTTACTGCTCTCTTCCTCTGAGTGCGCATTCTCCATAGCTACAAAATGACAGTCACTTGTCATTCCACTACCTGATCTGGAGGAAGAAAAAAACCAGTGGTGCTTGTCTTCACTCAGGATGCTGTCTCTGGAAGACAGGGATTGAACCAAGGGCATGGACCTAGGATTTGACTCCCAGCTTTAGAATCCTGTTAACTTCGAGTTTCCACATCTCATCGGAAAGTCAGGAAGTGGCTTAAGCAAATACTCTCGTTCACATTAGACCTAAGTGCGGCTTGAGCTTCCAAGGAGAAACTTAGTTTATTCCCCAGTCATAATGCTCTAATCTATTCCCACTTTTTAATAAAATGCTGAAAAGTAATTCCAGTGCTGCTGTGCTTACAAAAGTGATCTTTAAAACATGTACTTAAGGAGAGAGATCCAAGATGGCCAACTAGCAGCAGCTCAGGACTGCAGCTCCCAGTGAAGGTGCAGGGAGAGAGTGGACGCCAGACTTCCAGACGAATTTTTGTTGCCCACGGACCAGGAGATTCCCAGCAGAGGAGTCTCATGGGTCACCAGCGTGACTCTTTTGGCCGGCGTGGCTGTTTTGCCAGCGTCCTGGCGTGGCGGCTCTCAGTGCGGAGTATGTGGGACTGGATGCCCTTTTGGTTGGCGTTTGGAGCTCTGGGAAGGCACAGTCGCCCATTCAGCTGATTGAAAGGGGGACTGAAGCCAGGAGCCAGACCGGGAGATTCCCGGGCAGAAAAGTGCCAAGAATCTCAGTGTTGCTGTTTCAGCCGGTGCAGTTGCCACATGGGAAATTGCATAGATCCCGGTGCCTTTGTGGTGGGCCACTGGGCCACCTGGGAGAGAATTGATGTTCAATTAGGAAAAGAAAAAAAGGGGGCTCCAAGGTGGGGAGCAGGGTAATTGGGCTGGTCCCACCCCCACAAAAAAACAGCAATTGGAAATGCTGACGGTTGAGAGTTTCACAGCAAGCACAGCTGAACCCGGGAAGGTCCAGCTCTGTGGGGGAGGGGTGTCCACCAAAGGAAAACAAAGATACAGAAATAACATCATCACCAACAAGCTGGACGTCCACTCAGAGACCCAATCTGAAAGTCAGCAAATACACAGACGACAGGTGGATAAATCCATAAAGATGGGAAGAAACCAGCAAAAAGGCTGAAAACATCCAAAATCAGAATGCCTCTCCTCCTTCAGGGGATCACAGCTTCTCATCAGCAAGGGAACGAGGCCTGATGGAGAATGAGTGTGATGAATTGTCAAAATCAGGCTTCAGAAGGTGGATAATAAGAAACTTCTGTGAGCTAAAAGAATATGTTCTAACCCAATGTAAAGAAACTAAGAACCTTGAAAAAAGGTTTGATGAAATGCTAACAAGAATAGACAATTTAGAGAGAAATATAAGTGAATTAATGGAGCTGAAAAACACAATACAAGAACTTCACAAAGTATGCACAAGTTTTAGCAGTCGAATTGATCAAGCAGAAGAAAGGATATCAGAGGTCAAAGACCAACTCAATAAATTAAAATGAGAAGACAAGATCAGAGAAAAAAGGGTAAAAAGGAATGAGCAAAGTCTCCAAGAAATATGGGACTATGTGAAAAGACCTAATCTACGTTTGCTAGGTGTACCTAAATGTGACGAAGAGAATGAATCCAAGCTGGAAAATATTCTTCAGGATATTTTTCAGGAAAATTTTCCCAACCTAGCAAGGCAGGACAATATTCAGCTCCAGGTAATACAGAGAATACCACAAAGATATTCCTCAAGAAGAGCAACCCCAAGGCACATAATCGTCAGATTCACCAGGGTTGAAATGAAGGAGCAAATGCTAAGGGCAGCCAGAGAGAAAGGTCAGGTTACCCACAAAGGGAAGCCTATCAGGCTCACAGTAGATCTCTCAGCAGAAGCCCTGCAAGCTAGAAGAGAGTGGGGGCCAATATTCAACATCCTTAAAGAAAAGAACTTTCAACCCAGAATTTCATATCCAGCCATACTAAGCTTCATAAGTGAAGGAAAAATAAAATCTTTTGTGAACAAGCAAGTACTCAGAGATTTCATCACCACCAGGCCTGCTTTACAAGAGCTTCTGAAAGAAGCACTACACATGGAAAGGAAAGACCAGTATCAGCCATTCCAAAAATATACCAAAAGGTAAAGAACATCAACATAATGAAGAATTTACATCAACTGATGGGCAAAACAGTCAGCTAGCATCAAATGGCAGTATTAACAATAACTCACATATGTTATTGTTAATCCTAAATTTGGATCGACTAAATGCCCCAGTTGGAAGACACAGGCAGGAAAATTGGATAAAGAGCCAAAACCCATCGGTATGCTGTGTCCAGACCCATCTCATACGCAGGGATGCACAGAGACTCAGAACAAAGGGATGGAGGAGGATTTGCCAACCAAATGGAGGGCAAAATACATAAATAAATAAAGAAAGAAAGAAATAAAGAGCAGGAGTTGCAATTCTTGCCTCTGATAAAATAGACTTTGAAGCAACGAAGATCAAGGGAGGCAAAGAAGGACATTGCATGGTGGTGGGGGGATCAGTGCAAGAAGAAGAGCTAATGATCCTGGGTATGTGTGCACCCAATACAGGAGCACCCAGATAAGTGAGGCAAGTTCTTCATGACTTATAGAGAGACTTGGACTCCCACACAATAATGGTGGGAGACTTTGGCATCACATTGTCAATATTGGACAGATCAACGAGACAGAAAATTAACAAGGATAGCCAGGACTTGAACTCAGACCCGGAACAAGTAAACTTGGTAAACATTTGTAGATCTCTCCACCCCAAATCCACAAGGCATACGTTCTTCTCAGCACCACACCACACCTACTCTAAAAGTGACTACATAATTGGAAGTAAATCACTCCTCAGTAATTGCATAGCATTTCACAGGTTTAAATGAAATATTGGTTGGCTGCTTGTTTGTTATTTTCCTTCCTTGTGGGAGGCTTTCAGTACCCGTTTTTAAACTGCACTCTAGCCTGGGCAATAAGGCAAGACTCCAGTTCTCTCTCCCTCTTCTTCTTCCTCTTTCTTTCTCTCTTTCATTCATTCTTTCTTTCTCTCTTTCTTTCTTTCCTTTTCTTTTCTCTCTAAAAAAACAAACAACAACAACAACAACAAAAAACAACATATGCACTTAATTAAAGTTGAGAATTGACAAATTCCTTTAAGGCCTTTTCTTTCCTTAGAACTGTGTCCTGTGTTCTCATTTTGAGAGACAAAATGTAACAATTATTGGGCATAATAAAAAGAATTGCCTCTAAACCTACATAGCCTTCACTCCCCACACCTCCCCTTTGAATATAAATGTGGGCAATACCAGGAAATGAGCCGGGCACAATATTTGGGCTAGGTCTTCATATCTCCACTCTGTCTATTTGGAGTCTTAGGTAAACATGCCCCCAGCCAGAGAGCACAGCCCTGTGTGAACCCTACAGCCTCTTCAATAAAGCGCCTCCTCCAAATTCTGATTCGCATCTCTCAAATCCATTGAAATCCTTCATAGTCAGAAAACAAAAGCCACTGTACCGAACTTAAAACAGTTAGTGCCTTACACTGAAAACTCCTTTAACATCTAACTCTACCAAACATTGGGAGAGACTGGCTATTTCAGGAGTCACCTCACTTGTTCATGGGCATTTAAAGCATAAATAAATCTCAAGTATACATGATTATTCGTTATATAAAATGTATACAGTATAGGTCGTGCGCATACGAAGGTAGTACTATTACTAGTGTATAATCCTGCTGTAGTATGAAGTAATGTAAGTCCTGCATACAATGCAAGCTTCACGATCTGGAGTGTTACACATCATGCTAACATTTGTACTATTCATAACTCTATACCATTCGAAATGCTAATTGTCATTTTTTTTTCAGAGTCCAACCATTTGTTTTGGAAGAATAAGGCCAAAGCTCACATTGTTCTAACTGTATGGCCAGCTGCTGGCTTTACCACAATGAGACGCATTGTTGGGTAAATGGAGTCCCTCAGGTGAATGTAATTATGCAAATCCTTCCCTAACTACCAGCACTCTCTTGGCCCTCCCCGCTGGCCGCCCACCACTGGGAACACTGTCAGATTGCATTACTGGAGGCCTCACTTGTTTGCTGGGAGTATCCTCCCCGAATTTGCTGGAAAAGAACTTGCTGCTGGCCCTGCCCCCGTAAAGCCTGTTGGGCCCACTCTGGACCTCACTAGAAGACCAAGGTTTTTTTCACCAGCTGACACATTTCTTCACTATATCTCAAGCACTGGAAAACATACCTTTTAATTCCATAAGGCGGTGTCTACCCCTTGTTCAAGGCAGGCCTGCCCAGAGATGTTTCTAATGCCAGAGGCAAGAGAGAGAGGATGAATGAGGCTCCTTCACGAATGTCCCTGGAAATGATGTAGACAAATGGTCAAGTATCATACACACACACACACACACACACACACACACACACACACACACACCCAGGATTACACTTCTTCATTCACTCTAGAACAATCTTAAGCAGCTATGCAATCACATAGCATCCCTGATCCACAGACATGGGAACACGGGTGATATTGCTTATTTATTGACACAACTCTAGACATACTTAGAAATAGAGAACCTGGACAAAAAAAAAAACTCTCTTGAAAGTCCCCACCCTGTTTAATTTACATGAGTCACTCAGTGTATGGGGGTCATTTTTTCCCACACTTTTGGTGATTTCCCACAGTCACCAAAATAGAACTCCACCCAGAGTGAGCCCTGCATAAATGTGGAGGGAACGCTGTACTTAAACTTTCATTTGCCTTCTAGAACCAGCTTAACAAAATAATAAAGTTACCTTAGTTATCATCTGTATTATTAGTGAATAAGACTTAATTTCTCAATATGTTGTAAATTGTGCTTTGCAGTTTGACCTACTGAAAAGAGAATTTGAATGAAAAATGAAATATAATGACGGTAATCTAAATAATACTTCTCAGGAGAAAATAAGGTAGCCAAAAGGTTAAAAACACAGAACTGCTAATACAAAATTCATTTACTTTCACTCTAACTTGGCCTTGATAGCAGGATGGTTCCTGAAGAATGAGACATTTTAAATCCCAACACTGTAAAATCTATAAAGATGTCAGAGAAGGTATGAGTGAGACTAAGGCTTGGTTAGCAGAAGGAAAGGAAAAAGATCAAACCTACTGGAAAAGAGCTTTCCCCTGTTCAAAGCCAAGCCCAGGCATGATGGAGGTAAGAAGGAAGGACACTCTGGCCGGGTACAGTGGCTCATGCCTGTAATCCCAGCACTTTGGGAGGCTGAGGCAGGCAGATCACCTGAGGTCTGGAGTTCAAGACCAGCTTGACCAACACGGAGAAACCCCATCTTTACTAAAAATACAAAAAATTAGCCGGGTGTGGTGGTGCATGCCTGTAATCCCAGCTACTCGGAAGGCTGAGGCAGGAGAATCACTTGAACCTGGGAGGCGGAGGTTACAGTGAGCTGAGAGCACGCCATTGTACTCCAGCCTGGGCAATAAGAGTGAGACTCTATCTCAAAAAAAAAAAAAAAAAGGAAGGAGACTCACCTGTTCCTTTCTTTGCAAAAAACTGTTTGATTATTGTACGATGGAATCAGAGGAAATGGGAGGGTCTGTGGGAGGAAGTGAGTAAGGTGCTTTGTCCTTTTAAGCTTTTTCTGGATCCTGCAATTCTACTTTAAAAAAAGAAAAAAAGGATCTGGGCTCTGGCAATAAAATACAGTTTTGTATAATCTTTCATCTTCATTCAAGAGCCCCTAGGTTTAGGTGTACAAAGTAAGAATAAATTTATGTATTGTAACCAACAGCAACTCTATTCAAGATTTGTAAAAGAGTGTCTATCATATGTAGAAAATATAGACTTTCTAACTAAACTCTTTCCTTACATCCTGATTATAATATTTAAAATTTTTTCATTATTTCTAATTATTATTATTAGTTTGCTCTATTGGCAATAAACTGTGCCAGGTGTTTTACTCATGGGAACATCTTTATTCTTCAAAACAATCATATCAGGTGAAATTATTATCTCCCTTTTACCAAAGAGGAAACTGAGGCCCATCTACATTGAGAAAGGAATATAAACAAGAAAGTGTATGTGTCAGGCCTCCAAGTCCAAGCCTGACCATTATAGTCTTTCTGACCTGCCTTATACCTCCAGATGGTCTCCAGGAACCAGAAAGTCTGAAGTAACTGGATGACCATAAAGAGAAGTGAAACAGCTGGCTCCTGCCTCAACTGATTGCTCTCCCCATGCAATGTTCCACCATTGATCCTGCTCGGCCTTGTGAAATTCCCCTTCTAGACATTAGGTTTCTCAAGACCCCCCTCCCATAACTATGTAATTTACCGCACCCTCCCCTCTGCTTGTCATTGATAACCCCCACCCTTATGACTATGCCTGTTTGTAATAGATAACCCCTACCCTTGTGACCATGCACCCTGTGATGCCCTCTCCCTCCCTAAAATGAATTACTACCTTTAACTGACCATTTGCCCCAATCTATTTAAGCAGTCCCCTTTCCTATTCCTCTCGCCTAACTCCTTTTTTGGACTTGGCCCGCTTGCACCCAAGCGCAAAATCAAACAGCCTCGTTGCCCACACAAAGCCTGCCTGGTGGTCTCTTTACACGAACAACACACTCAACAATATGGGTCTGTCACAAAGAAGGCCCCATAGTGGAGCAGATCTCGGGGTCTCCTGCCCTTTTTGGCCTCTTCTGTGATACTCTCCTGTGGAAGGTTGGTCTGAATAACTCCACACAAGGAGTTTGGAGACTGGAAGGTCCACATCAACTGTCAAGGTCCCCAGTGAAGGCAGATATTGATCAGCCCTCACTGAAGACGCCACCAGTAAAGGCTTCAAGACATCATGGGTACATCCTGTGGTCGTTCCTGGGAAACTGCACCTCTTTTGTCTAAAATAAAAATTGGATCCATGTGAACCTAAAGATTTCTTAAATTTCTGAACTTTCTTTTGTGTCATGATTCCATTTGGAAATTGTTCTCATTTCTTGGAAGTACCTGGCATGTTTCGAAATGTTTACATTATAGGAGAGGGGAAACTTTAAGCACAGTAGTCCACACTTATCCTTGGTGGATATGTCCCAAGCCTCACAGCAGGCGTCTGAAACCGTGGATAGCACAAGCCCTGTATATACTGTTTCTTTCTATACATACATACCCACGAGAAAGTCTAATGTATAAATTAGGCATGGCAAGAGATTAACAACAATAACTAATAATAAAATAGAACAATCATAGCAATAGACTGTAATGAAAGTTATGCGAATGTGGTCTCTCTCTCAAAACATCTTATTGTGAACACTGAACCTCAAAAAGTGAAACTGTGGATAACAGGTGACTACTATAATGCAGACAAATATTTTCTGAAAAATATTGCCTCAGTCAGGCAGATAAAGAATTGTGTGTGATATTCTACATAAAAAAACAAAATTTTGCATCTTTTTGACGGATTGGGTTATAAGGGAGAAAACTCAATCTTTTTCTCACCCATCACTAGGTCCATGGCTAAGGCACCTGTCAGAGGTGTTTGAACCAGAGCAACTCCATTTTGAGTAGAGGCTGTGTAAAATGAGGCTGAGACCTACTGGGCTGTATTCCCAGATGATTAGGCATTCTAAATTACAGGACAAGATAAGGAGTCAGCACAAGATACAGGTCCTAAAGACCTTACTGACAAAACAGATTGCAGTAAAGAAGCCAGCCCAAACCCACCAAACACCACCAAGGTGGCGACGAGAGTGATCTCTGCTCGTCCTTACTGCTACACTCTCGCTAGTACCATGACAGTTTACAAATGCCATGGCAACATAAGGAAGTTACCCTATATGGTCTAAAAAAGGGAGGCACGAGTAATCCACCCCTTGTTTAACATATTATCAAGAAATAACCATAAAAATGGGCAAGCAGCAGCCCTTGGGGCTGCTCAGTGTATGGAGTAGCCATTCTTTTTATTTTCTTTTTTGAGATGAAGTCTTGCTCTGTCGCCCAGGTTGGAGTGCAATGGCGCGATCTCTGCTCACTGCAATCTGCGCCTCCCGGGTTCAAGTGATTCTCCTCCGGAGTAGATGGGATTACAGGCGCCTGCCACCATGCCCAGCTAATTTTTGTAATTTTAGTAGAGATGTGGTTTCACCATCTTGGTCAGGCTGGTCTTGAAGTCCTGACCTCAGGTGATCCACCTGCCTCTGCCTCCCAAAGAGCTGGGATTACATGCGTGAGCCACCGCGCCTGGTCAGGAGTAACCATTCTTTTATTTCTCTACTTGCTTTATTTTCTTTCTTTTTTTTTTTTTAGGTGTACAGGAAGTAGAATTTATTGGTGACGTTATTAAGAGGGGGCAGCACAGTGAAGCCCTCATGAGTGCAGGACCCACCGCTTGTCCAGAGGGCCACGATTGGGGATGTACTTGACCCCACAGCCATCTGGGATAAGCTGCTTCTCAGACACCATGTCTTCAAATTCATCGGCATTGAACTTGGTGAGGCCCCACTTCTTTGAGATGTGGATCTTCTGGGGGCCAGGGGACTGAAACTTGGCCCTGCAGGGCCTCAAGCACATGCTCCTTCTTCTGCAGCATGGCATGAATGGACATGGTCAATCGGCCAATGTGAACCCTGGCCACAGTGCCCTGGGGCTTTCCAAAGGCACCTCGCATGCCTGTTTGGAGCCTGTCAGCCACAGCACAGGACAGATCTTGTTGATGCTGATGATGTGGACGGGGTAGAACCACACTCTGACATGAAAGCCATCTTTGCCACAATGTTTTACCATGTGCTTATTGGCACAAATTTGGGCAGCCTCCAGGGCTTCAGAGGAAAGCGGCTCATATTCATCTGACGCCAGGTGGCCACAGAGCAGAAACTCATCCACTTCTGCCTTCTTCCACCCCAGGTCAAAGATGCGAATTTTGACATCAGGGACACCTCAGCAGAAGTGAAACTTTGGTTACGGCTTGTTCTTACAATACTGGTAAGAACGGGTGGGGCAGTGACCCATGGCGACACCCGGATCTTCAGTGGTGCACAGAAGGGAAAGAGTTCTTCCTCTACTTTCCTCCTAACTTGCTTTCACTTTATGGACTTGCCCTGATTTAATTCTTGGGCAACATCCATCAACCCTCTCTTGGCGTCTGGATCTTGACCGCTTTACCGTAACACACCTATAACAAAAGGCAGATTAAAAAGAAAAAATAGCATACAAATTTATTTGATATCACTGCCCAAACAAATGTTTTCTCCTACTGTCCTGAATTTTTACCTCCTGTCTTTTTTTTTTTTTTT
>NW_016107974.1:289263-301466 GCF_001604975.1 Cebus imitator | reverse complement strand
CCACCACGCCCAGCTGATTTTTGTATTTTTAGTACAGATGGGGTTTTATCATGCTAGGCAAGATGGTCACGATCTTCTGATCTTGTGATCCACCTGCTTTGGCCTCCCAAAGCACTGGGATTACAGGTGTGAGCCACCGTGCTTGGCCTTATACATAGGTTTTAAATGATCTGTGGCCTCAGCACAATATTTACAGTCAGGATTCTTGCCTTGCTCCAGTTTATTGCTCATATCAGTGTCTACAAGGGAGTCAATTCTTTTTTTTTTTTTTTTTGTCTTGCTCTGTCACCCAGGCTAGAATGCAGTGGCGCAGTCACGGCTCACCTGGGCCAAACTGGGCTCAAGTGATCCTCCCAAGTAGGGATCCCAAGTGTGAACCACTGCATGCAGATAATTAAAAAATTTTTTGTAGCGATGGGGTCTCCTTATGCTGTCTTGGCTGGTCTCAAACTTCTATGCTCAAGCAATCCTCCTGCCTCAGCCTCCCAAAGTGCTTGGGATTACAGGCATGAGCTACTGCGCCCAGCTGGAGTCAATCATTTATGAAGACCCAAATTATATTAGCTATACAATATAGAACAGTAAACAATCTGTCCATCTGAAGCCAGAACTGTACTGGAAGTATTTTTAAGGCCTGTATTCCTTATATAAAATGCAGATTGTAGAAACGCTTTGCTAACTAGCAGCCACGGCTTCCTCCAGGTGGCCCTTCCCAGCATCTCCACCGCAGGGCCAGTGGAATTCTGAAAAACATGCAACTGAATGCCGCCCTGGAAACTAAATTGTACCCTGCCTTTCAGATGTTCTAAATCCATCAGTGTAAGCACTGGAAAAGAAACAAATGAAAAAAAAAAATAATAACCCAAACTAATCTCTCAACTTTAAAGATTCTAATAATCTGTCAAAAGACAGTTCTGCAACCAGAGGAGCAGCAGGCAGGAAGTGGAGATCTTTTTCTTATTTGTAGTCCTGGGCTTAGATATTGAAAGGAAATAGGCACTTGAAGCGTTTCACAGTTGAGGAGGCCAAAGCAGGTAGGGCAGAAAATCTGCTCTCTTCCACCTGAAACTGTCAGCTTAGAAACACTGCTGCCCATTGATCCCAAGCCAGGGCAGTGGTTTCTGGGGTTGTTAGAGGGGTTTTTCTTGGCTGCCAGGCTGACAGCAAGGCAGAGCTTAGAAATGACAACTGAACAATAGGAAAATTCCACCATGTTGGTGTTAATCATTACAAAGGAAAACCTGTTCCCTGATGTTGGTAGCTAAAGCCTAGAGCAGGGAGTCAGTCAGTCCCTTTGCTCCCCTCCCCCTGACCAAATTCAGCCACCAAAGCAATGAAACAAGGGTAAGGGAGATGGGAAGAGGGAGAAAGCCTGTTCAAAGCCCTCATTATCCTATTTTCTTAGAAAAAGTATTTTTGTAACTACAGTGAAGTGCATTGTTATCAGATAAAGGCCCGTGTAGCAGCCTATACAACTGAGTGACTAATAGTTTATTATTTGATGCTGATGATTAATACAACAAAATGCCAATAAGTGACTCAATCCTCAATCCTTATTCAGAAGATTTTATCAGGTGCTTGATAAAAACTTGCATGGAAATATGAATAATCGTTTACCCGAATAATATTCTCCCATGTGTACATAGAAAGGGGATGTGTTGCAGCATCTCCTGGCTTAAATGAAAACACAAATAAGTCAATTTCCTTTATTTATTTATTTATTTAGACGGAGTCTTACTCTGTTGCCCAGTCTGGAATGCAGTGGTGCAATCTCAGCTTACTACAACCTCCATCTTCTGGGTTCAAGTGATCCTCCTGCCTCAGCCTCCCGAGTAGCTGGAATACACCATATCTGACTGACTTTTGTATTTTTAGTAGAGATGGGATTTCACCATGTTGGCCAGGCTGCTCTAGAACTCCTGACCTCAAGTGATCCATCCGACTTGGCTTCCCAAGTGCTGGCATTACAGGTATGAGCCACCGAGTCCGGCCTGGCCTATTTCTTCTCATTTTTCTTAGTTTTCTTTGTCATCCCTATTCTAGCAACATGCAGGGTCAATGAAAAGCTGCTCATCTCCTTGTGAACACTGAAGAGTGGGTCGTATCTGCTGGTCTGGAGGTGCTGGGGTCTGCATTAGTTTCCTTCTCAGCATTGTCTATGATTTGTTACTATTGTTAGGGTTATAAAGTAACAATAAAGAAAATGTAGAAGATGGAAACAGTAAATCCCAACTATTTTCCCTTTTGAAAATTTCATTCTAATATTAGTTCTTAGGCATTCTCATTTGTTTACATGGTAGCTCATTTCACATGTGCACAATGATAGAGCCTGAGTGCCTTTTTGAACATTCCATAGTAGCCATTTTACTTCCTTTATGTAGGCTACCACACACACACACACACACACACACACACACACACACACACACATTTTTTGAGATGGAGTCTTGCTCTGTTGCCCCAGGCTAGAGTGGAGTGGTGCGATTTCAGATCACTGTAACCTCTGCTTCCTGGGTTCATGCAATTCTCCTATCTCAGCCTCCTGAGTAGCTGGGATTACAGATGTGAGCCACCACGCCCAGCTGATTTTTGTATTTTTAGTAGAGACAGGGTTTTATCATGTTGGCCAGGCTGGTCTTGAACTCCTGTCTGCCTACCTTGGCCTCCCAAAGTGCTGGGATTACAGACGTGAGCCACCATGCCAAGCCTTTTTTAAAAATAGATAGGATCTTGCTTTGCCACCCAGGCAAGGGTAGGAGTGTAATGGCATGATATGGCTCACTGTAGCCTCAACCTCCCTAGCTCAAGCCATCCTCCTGCCTCAGCCTCATGAGTAGTTGGGACTACAATTATACACCACTGAGCATGGTTAATTTTTAAATTTTTTTTGTAGAGACAAGGTCTTGCCATGTTGGCCAGGCTGGTCTCGAACTCCTGGGCTCAAACAATCCTCCCGTATCAGCCTCCCAATGTGCTAGAATTACAGATGTAAACCACCGCACCTGGTCATATTTCAAATGGCTTCATTGTACCGTAACTTACTTAATGCCTTATTGCTGAATATATAGCTTGTTTTCTTCCTTTCTTTCTTCCAACTGCTTGTTTTTTTGAGGTGGAGTCTCATTCTGTCGCCCAGGCTGGAGTGCAGTAGCGCGATCTCCACTGACTGCAACTTCCACCTCCCAGGTTCAAGCGATTCTCCTGCCTCAGCCTATGGAATAGCTGGGATTATAGGCGCACACTACCATGCACAGCTGATTTTTGTATTTTTAGTAGAGATGGAGTTTCACCATGTTGGCCAGGCTGGTCTCAAACTTCTGACCTCAGGTGATTCACCCCCTTGTCCTCCCAAAGTGCTGGGATTACAGGCGTGAGCCACTGTTCCCAGAGCAACTTTTTAACTTCAAAACCTGTCTTCTTCCTTTCTTCCTCTGCTAAATCCCACCTCTTCTTATTTATTTTGGCTTTTTTATTCCAAGTTTCCTGAAGTGGGATTATTGTCTCAAGGCAAATAAAGATTTTTACTGTTCTTTATATAATATTGTTAAATTGTTTTCCAAAATATTTGTAGCAATTCACACTGCCAGCAACAGAAGATGAGAGCAGCAAATTCCACACCCTCTTCTGACAGTTTGAATTGCCAAAAAATCCTCACAGATATTTTTATGCATATATTTTATTTTTAGTGAGGTTCATAATTTTAAGTTTTTAATTTACTAATTATGCTTCCTTTTATTGAAATCTTCATTGATCTGCTAGGACCTGTGTGTTTTTCTTACCAGCTTGTATGAATGATTTAAATAGTAAAGAATTTGTTGTATTTATCATTTTTGCTAAATTTAGTTTTCAGTTTTCACAGCCTCTTGTATGACTTTCTACTTTGTTTAAGGAAGATTTTTCTTGGGATGTGAATGTTTTCAACATTTCTTTTCTTTTCTTTTTTTTTTTTTGTGACAGAGTCTATGTCCGTCACCCAGGCTGCAGTGAAGTGGCACGATCTGTACTCACTACAACCTCTGCCTCCCCGGTTCAAGCGATTCTTCTGCCTCAGCCTCACAAGTAACTGGGATTACAGGTGCCTGCCACCACGCCCAGCTAATTTTTGTATTTTTAGTAGAGACAGGGTTTTACCATGTTGGCAAGGCTGGTCTCCAACTCCTGACCTCAAGTGATCCATCCACCTTGGCCTCACAAAGTGCTGGGATTAAAAGGCATGAGCCATCTCACCCAAACTCGACCTTTCTTTAGCTAAATTTATTGACTTCTGGCTTTGCGATTTAGTCTTCTAAAGTTAATAGAGTAATCCAACAATTAGATGTTTGATAAATACTCAACTTTATCTGTAAATTAATATTTAGGGATTTTTTTTAACAGTATCATGTAGCATATAAGTATAAATGGATTTTTTGCTCTAATTACTAACTACTAACCACTATTCCTTTCTTTCCTGGTCATCTTATGCGGTCTCCCTTACGATATATTAAATTCTTATAACCACAGAGCTGTCCCAACCCAGTGCTACGTATTCAGTTAGTGTTGCTTTGGAATATGCTCTAATAAAGGGCAGTGCTGGCTCACTTCTTAATCTTTTTCTTTTCTAGGCTAGTCTGTGATATTTAACCTATTCCTTCTTTTAAATGAAAATTGAAATCGTATCATCAACTTTAAAGCATCATGTTGGGATTCAGTGGTATTGCTTTAAACCTGAGAAATTATTTCTTGCACTACCTGGAATAAAGTAGCAAACAGTGACTGGAATATTTTTCCATTGGATATTATGAGTCAAGCTAGGCTACATAAGTTTTCGCTCAGAACAGCCTGAGGCAGACATGAACAGAGAGGCAAATACACATCATAGCCAAGGAGAGGATTGCAGCTCTATATCAGAGGGAAATGTCAAAATCAGGTCCAAGGGGAGTGAGTTAAGCCTTGAAAGGCACAAAGAATATCAAGAAATTTAAAACCAAGGAGCAAGAATAGACCAGAAAACAGGTGCTACATGGCTATCAGTGCATAAGCAAACGCTTGGTTCTTCCTCCTGGAGCTTTTCCACAACTCCATTGACTTTCCCTTTCTCTTAGTGTACTGTCCTGTGCCTGGCTCTCATTTCTGTAAACTGGAAATAAGCTTTCATCAACCATTGTGAACCGTCCTCCTGAATGGAGTCCAAGCACCTCTGAGCTTTCTCCAGTTATCCATATGATCTCAGTATTTGATGAATTCAGTCAAAATCCTCAGCAAACTGAGAGTGGCTTCTTCGTTGCAGCTGCCTCACTCGGTATTTTTTAATAGGTTGAAGAAAATTTGTTTTGTGATATTCCGTAATATTTTGTTTCAAAATGTGTACTCTTGGAATCAGCTATAAATAATAATATATACCTTTAATCATTTTCCAACTTCAAAATTGCTTTTTTAAAAAGATCAAAAAGGCATGATGTTCTCTTAACTCTAAACACTGTTTTCTAAGACTAAAATATTTTCAACAAAAATTTTCAGGTATATTCCATCTTCTGCAGTCTAGATCAAGATAGCAGAGAATAGCCAAGTAAGTTCCCCATTAATGTGTCTTTACTCAAACGCTGCTATGAGTTCAAACACATTTTATAGATGAATGGTTTTTGAAATTCTCTAGAGCTTTATTTTTATTGGAAACTCTTTTTACAAATGACATCTCCATGAGTAAATATTTAAAAGAACAAGTATCGGCCAGGCGCAGTGGCTCACTCCTGTAATCCCAGCATTTTGGGAGGCTTAGGCAGGTGGATCACCTGAGGTCAGGAGTTTGAAAACAGCCTGGCCAATATGGTGAAACCCCATCCCTACTAAAAATACAAAAATTAGCCAGGCATGGTGGCGGGCACCTGCAGTACCGGCTACTTGGGAGGTGGAGGCAGGAGAATCGCTTGAACCCAGGAGGCGGAGGTTGCAGGGAGCTGAGATCATGCCACTGCAGTCCAGTCTGGGTGACAGAGCAAGACTCTTCTCAACAAAAGACACAAATGTCATAAAGAAATGACTGTTTTATCCATTACAATACTGTATTCCAGTGTTAGGTCTCAAGATCAAGACTCTTTGAAGCTTGAATGTTATCTGCAGAATTCCGGTTTGAAAGTGCTTCACTCTTCTTAATCTTTTGGGAGTATTTTTAGTAGGCAATTATGTTTTACCAGTCTATCACATTCATTTGGGGCAACTTCTCCTCGTTTTAGCCATGAGATTCAATGGTAGCACCCATTATTTATGTCACTCCACATTCTTGGCCACATCGCTATTCACAAGGAGAAACCCTGAATCAACAGAAGATACATGGAATTCCAAGGCCCTAACCACAGTGTTTGATCTTGGAAAAGCCACGTGTGACAGACACTCTTGGTTCTTTGCACCACTCCACTGGGGTTCCCAATTCTGCATGCCTGTGCTCTTAGCCCTGTGCGCTTTGTGTTTAAGAGCTCACATCTGTGACTCTTCTCTGAGATCTATCCTAGGCTACTGAAGATGCTTTGCCTTTATACGTTGCCTGCAAGCAAGTGTGGAGTCAGAAGCACCTGAAATCCATGCTCCCTGGGGTGGCTTTTAGCCAATGCCTGACTGCTCTGGGAGTTTAGCGCCCAGGAAAATTGTCTGGTGTCTGGATAACTCAGAGCCTCATCTATGCACTAGAGCGCCCTTGCAGAATCAGGCTAAGACTGGAATTTTCCTGAAATCATGCCCTTGCTTGGCTTCTTCCCTATTCCCTGTCCTGTTCCCTGCACTTCCCCCCACCTCCCCACTTCCCATTTCCTTTCTCTTAGAGCACTTTCATTATATTAGGTTGGTGCCAAAGTAATTGCGGGGCTTTTTTTTTTTTCTTTTGTGATGGAGTCTTGCCAGGCTGGAGTGCACTGGCACGATCTGGGCTCACTGCAACCTCCAACTCCCTGGTTCAAGCGATTCTCCTGCCTCAGCCTCCTGAGTAGCCAGGATTACAGGCATATGCCACCACACCCAGCTAATTTTTGTGTTTTGTATTTTTAGTAGAGATGGGGTTTCACCATGTTGGTCATCATCTCAATCTCCTGACCTTGTGATCTGCCCACCTCGGCCTCCCAAAGTGCTGGGATTACAGGCATGAGCCGCTGCGCCTGACCTCACATTTCTTTTTGAGTGCTAATTCACTTCTCAGATGCATCTCATATTCTTTTCCCTGAGCCTTTGAAGCTCCCTTTCTATCATCAAGAAACCCGCATGGTGCTGAGCGTGGCAGCTTATACCTGTAATTCCAGCACTCTGTCTGAGGAAAGAGAATCTCTTGAGGCCAGGCATTTGAGACCAGCCCGGGTAACAGCGAGAGCCCATCTCTACAAAAAATTTTAAAAATAGTTGGGTGTGGCAGCGTGTACCTATCATCCCAGCTACTCCAGAGGCTGAGATGGGAGGATTGCTTGAGCCCAGGAGTTTGAGGCTGCAGTGAGCCATGATTGCACCACTGCACTCCAGCCTGAGCAGCAGAGTAAGACCCTGTCTCAAAACACAAAATAAAACAAAAAAAAACCAACTATAGGTTTGGGCTTCAGCCCACCCTGAAGCTAGGGCTGCTCACGGTGCTCTTGGGACATTTGCCTTCATCTCCCTGCTTTGAGAGCAAACAGAAGGTGCTGGGAGAGGCAGGAAGGCAGGATTTCCATCAGCATCAGGCAGGAGGGGACAAAGGAGTTTTTCATTCTGGCAGAATCCTCACTTTAAGATGGTAGGAACATACAGTCAGAGCTGTATATCCCTTTGGGAAACTTTTTGGGAACTAGGAAGATCTACCTCCATTTGACTGTGTCATTTTCTGCTTTATGAAAAGCAGAGATATGTGCTTTTCTTACAGCTTTAGAGATGTAAACTTCAATACTGTGTCAGAAAAAGAAAGAGAAAGGAAGAAAGAGAGAGAAAGAGAGAGAAAGAAGGAAGGAAAGAAAGAAGAAAAGGAAGGAAAAAAAGAAGGAAGGAAGGAAGGGAGGAAGGAAACAAGGAAGGAAGAAAGGAAGGAAGGAAGGAGAAGGGAAGGAAATGGGGAAGGGAAGGGAAGAAGGAAGGCAAAGGGAAGGAAAATGAAGGAAAGAAAGGGAGGGAGGGAGGAAAGAAGGAAGGAAGGAGATAAGGAAAGGGAAGGGAAAGGAAGGGAAGGAAGGAAGAAAAAGGGAAAGGAATGGAAGGGAAGGAAGGAAGAAAGGAAAAGGGAAAGGAAGAAAGGAAGGAAAGAAGAGGAAAGGGAAGGAAGAGAAGGAAGGAAGGGAAGGAAGGGAGGGAAAGGGAAAGGAAAGAAGGAAGGAAAAGAGAAAAGGAAGGGAAGGGAAGGAAGAAAAGAAGGAGAACTTGACATTTGATAACTGTTTGTGAGCATCTTCCTGGCCATCCTGTCATTTCATTTTGACGGCACATGTCAAACTTCAGTGCTGCCTTGATCTCTTTCCCTTCACTGAGACTTGATTTTATCTGGTGCCGGTTTTCCTTTTAACCAGTTATCAGGAGTAGGTGGCTTGTATTCCCTTTCCTCTTTAAACTTCACACCTATAAACGTCATAGTCATACATGTTGCTACATAACATATGACCGCAACCTTAGCCACTGAAGGCAACCCTCCCGGAGGAGCTCACAGGGCTGTGGTCCACAGTCTAGGAGACGGCGGGGTTCCTGGGGTCTGACGCGGCTGGAATGGAGGCTGTGCTGGGCGGAGCGCTTATCTGGACGTTCTGGGGAAGAAGAAACAGCTTTCAAGCTCCTTCAGGCTGTTGGCAGAATTCAGATCCTGTCACCGGTGAGGACTGAGGCCTCCCCTTCCTTGCTGGCTGTCAAGTGGGAGTGACTGTCAGCTCTAGAAGCTTCTCTCTGTTCCTTGCATGAGGCCCCCTATATCCTCAAAGCCAGTAATAGGCGTGAATCCCCTCACATTTTGAATTTCTCTGACTTCCTCTTCTGCTACTTTCTAGAGAAAATTCTCTGCTTTGAAGGCCCTGCCTGGCTGCGTAGGCCGGCCACTATGATCTCCACGCAGAGCGGCTGACTCGGGAGGTTACAACTGCAAAACACTTTCATAGCTGTGCCCAGCTTAGCATTTGATTGCATGAGTGGGGCACAGGACTCTGTAGGAAGGGACCATCTTTAGAGTTCTGCCCACCACAGCTACCAGCCTGGAAGCACTTGAATCCCCTCTGACGGTCCCGGATGAATGTGGAGGGCTCCATGTTCCAGAGCTAGTAAGAGTGTGTGCTCTAACGCGGCTTCTGCTCCTGGGGTTACTTGCTGCTTATGGCTTGGATTTTGTCTGCTATGCCTGTGTGTCACCTCATTCTTTATCTTCTTTGGATGGGAGGTTTAGAGATTCCTCCTACAGTTTTGCAAGACTAAACATTCTTGTTAAAATTATGTTCGTTGAAATGTATACAGGAGCTAGTTATATTGGACTAGGACAGCATTTTGGAGTATATAGTCTTGTATAATAATAGATTCAGTGTCCACAGATTTTTTACTAATCAAATGAATCTCTCTCTCTCTATCCGTGTGTGTGTGTGTGTGTGTGTGTGTGTGTGTGTGTGTGCGTGTGTGTATTTACCAGTGATATGACATGGCTACCAAGCAATCAGAATGTACACCAACTATGAGTGACCCACGCAGCTAAATAACAGCCCTGCTGTGCTCCAGTGTCTAGGAGGCACTGTATTAAGTGCTGTGGGAGGTACCAAGATGAATATAAAAATAAAGATCTGGCATAAAAATAGTGTGAGAAGGCAGGCTTGGTGGCTCATGCCTATAATCCCAGCATTTTGGGAGGCTGAGGTGGGAGGATCACTTGGTGCCAGGAGGTCCAGGCTGCAGTGAGCCAAGACTGCAACCCTGCACTCTAGCCTGGTGACAGAGTGAGACCCTGTCTCAAAAAAAGAAAAAAAAAATCTTGTGAGGAAGATGAAGTATGTGTATAAAGGATAAAGAGAAATGAAAATATTCATAAACTGCTGTTTGAGGTGAGAGGGGAGAAAGATTATTTCTAGCTCAGAGTCTGGAAGCTTCCATGAGCCTGCTGCTCATGAGAAGCCTGCAGACCAGGTACCCAGGCCTTACACATCTCAGCTAGGGAAAGACTGTTTCTCAAGGTTTGTCTAGACTGTACACACGAATGTGCTGTGGAATATAAAAGACACTTTGATGTCCAACGCAGGAGTAACCCTGTTTTCTGAGTTAGACCTAATTTTGAATATTTAAAAATAAACCATGAGATCATGACATGATCAATTTCATGACCTCGAGACTCAGAGACTAGTCAACAGATTATCTATTGCTATTTTATTCTCATTCAAAGTAACATAGAATGTTCAGATGTTATCTTACTGGCCGTCCATCTGCTCACAAGATTTCCTTGTTTCAGGTTTCTCATCTCTTGATGAGCAATCTTGCAACTGGATTCTGTTTCAGCAACTGCACATATGCTGTAAAAGGGAAGATGTGTCGACCCTCCTCGTGGCACCCTTCAGGCTGCAGAGGATTGGTGCGGTGCTTGCTTTGATGGATTGTTTGCAAAAATGGCTGCAGTTATTTAGCTCCCTCTGCAGTAATGGAGTCTGTGGCCCCTCCACTTTGACTCTCAGCTGATCCTGTGCCCTGCTTAGACCAAGAGAATGCAAAAGAAGGCGGGGTGTGGTGGCTCAAGCCTGTGACCCCAGCACTTTGGGAGGCTGAGGCAGGTGGATCACAAGGTCAGGAGTTCAAGACCAGCCTGGCCAACATAGTGAAACCCCGTCTCTACTAAAAATACAAAAATTAGCTGGGAGTGGTGGTGGGCGCCTGTAGTCCCAGCTACTTGGGAGGCTGAGGCAGGAGAATAGCGTGAACCTGGGAGGTGGAGGTTGCAGTGAGCTGAGTGACACAGTCAGACTTTGTCTCAAAAAAAAGAGAATGCAAAAGAAGTGACTGTCTGTGCTGAGCCCTCATTTCCAGAGACAATGCACACTTCCAAGCCCCTTTCAAACTCTGCTGAGCCGCCTTGTGAACAGCCCAGGCTCCTCCTCCAGCCCAATCTAGAGGCAGAGCCGATGGCAGTTGATTGCGGGAACTCTGCTGAGGCCAGCAGAACTGGAGATTTTCCAAAATGAATTCATAGCTGTTATTTTAAGATGCTAAGTTTTGGGTTGCTTTGCGAATATGATCATAGTTCCATTTCTCTTCGGAGGCAGGTCCAACAGGTAAGTCCCACTCTGCTCTTAGTAGCAACATCAAACAGTAGTCTGGGACAAAAATTTCGCACAGAAACTTCAGAAACATGACAGACTCCATATGTTTCAATAACAAGCAAACTATCTTTCTGTGAAGGCCACGGTCAGATTTTGTGTAATTTACTGAAGAACTATAGTTAAAAGCCACATTATTTTATTTCCATCCTTCTTCTAAAAGTGGAAAAACCCAGGCCGGGTGAGGTGGCTCATGCCTGTAATCCTAGCACTTTGGGAGGCTGAGGTGGGCGGATCACAAGATCAGGAGTTTGAGACCAGCCTGACCAATATGGTGAAACCCTGTCTCTATTAAAAATACAAAAATTAGGTGGGCGTGGTGGTGGGTGCCTGTAATCCCTTAGCTACTTGGAAGGCTGAGGCAGGAGAATCGCTTGAACCCAGGAGGCGGAGGTTGCCGAGAGTTGAGATTGTGCCATTGCACTCTAGTCTGGGTGACAAGAGCAAAACTCCTCAAAACTCATTAAATGTATAATACGCTTTAGGGGCTTCAGACTTAAAAAGGCGAATTTAATTGAAGGTCTTTGGGACCTCTGATCTTTCAAAATGCTCTAGTGGCACCATTCACACAGCATTGGCCAAATTTTGGGGGTTGTGTCTGAAACATCTGAATAACAAAAAAGTCTTTTTATGTTAAAAATTATTTTACTTGATTTCTTTTCATAAGTAATATTTACAGTGTACTTTATCTTTTACAGAACATTTAAACGTTATAACTTTAAGATGTAGGTATGATCCCCAGACGCTCCCCCCAAAACACATATAATACATAATAAAAGCTGAGGCTCAGAGAGATGAAGTCACTATCCCTAATAAAAGAGGCAAGGCGTGTTCCTATTACCATCAGACACCAAAACTCATCCTTTTTCCACATGTTAATAAATGTTCAGTGGTTTGGCATCAGATAGCATATTTCCTTTAGGGACTTCAAAATGTCTTCTATTTCTCTTCTTGCAC
>NW_016107974.1:241455-289248 GCF_001604975.1 Cebus imitator | reverse complement strand
TTTTTTGGAGACAGAGTTTTGTTCTTATTGCCTGGGCTGGAGTGCAATGGCATGATCTCAGCTCACTGCAACCTCCGCCCTCTGGGTTCAAGCGATTCTCCTGCTTCAGCCTCCTGAGTAGCTGAGATTACAGGCATGTGCCACCATGCTCGGCTAATTCTGCATTTTTAGTAGAGATGGGGTTTCACCATTTGCCCAGGTTAGTCTCGAACTCCTGACCTCAGGTGATCCTCCCACCTTGGCCTCCCAAAGTGCTGGGATTACAGGTGTGAGCCACCGTGCCCGGCCTAACATCTGTCTTTAATTTGGAAATTACCAAGTAGAGAAATCATTAACTTATAACAATAAGCCATTTAATTTTTTTAAAGGTCCAGTGCAGTTGCTCATACCTGCAATTCCAGCACTTTAGGAGGCGGAGGCAGGCGGATCACTTGAGACCAGAAGTTCGAGAGCAGCCTGGGCAACATGGCGAAACCCTGTCTCTACAAATATTAGCCCAGTGTGGTGGCGCATGCTGATTCAGGAGGCTGAGATAGGAGGATGGCTTGAGCCTGGGAGGCAGAGGTGCAGGGAGCCATGACAGTACCACTTTGCTCCAGCCTGGGCAGCAGAGCCAGACTCTATCTCCAAAAAAACCACACACACACACACACCATACACCACAAAAAAACCCACAACATCTCTCCAGTTTTACTTGTGTGCTCAGCTTTCAAATGTTTATAATGTACCACTAACCTTACCACTGCATTGCGTTCGCCCTTCCTCTCACATTTTGTTATGAATACTTTAAAGATCCAGAAAAGTCAAAAGTTTTGTTTTGTTTTGTTTGAGATGAAGTCTAGCTCTGTCACCAGGCTGGAGTACAGTGGTACTGTCTCGGCTCACTGCAACCCCCACCTCCCAAGTTTAAGCAATTCTCCTGCCTCAGCCTCCCGAGTAGCTGGGACTACAGGCACGAACCACCACGCCTGACTGTTTTATAGTTTTAGCAGGGATGGGTCTTTGCCATTGTTGGCCGAGCTGGTCTTGAACTCCTGACCTCAAATGATCCACCCTCCTTGACCTCTCAAAGTGCTGGGATTACAAGCATGGACTGTTAAGAATATTGCTTAGTGAGCAAAGGTTTGTCACTTCACCTTGGCACCAGGTTCTGCAGACAAAACCACTGATGATCTGAAAGTCAACTTCAAAGGAAGGACACCAATAAAAGCGCCAACTGCAATCAGTTTCAAAATGACTTACATAGTCTGAATGGTGGCATTGCCTGCCTGCTCATAGGAAGGGTTGGCAAGAATGCAACTCCTGCCTGCTGGCGCAGAGAGTGTTCCTTCATTGAAGCTCTAATTCTGAGTCATTTTTTGGGTCTGTCTTTCTTTTCCTTCTTTCTTTCTTTTTGAACTCCTGGGACTTCCCTCTCTATAGTGATACAAGCAAAGATAAAAGATAAGGAAGGAAATAATGGACTTGTGGGCTGTAGAAGGGTAGAAAATTATCTCACGGCTCTGCCAAAGGGGTTAGATTTCTGGGACAGAGGGTAAAATCCACTGAGAAGAGAAAATTAAAAAACACAAATAGTGATGGAGAGAAGAGGTAAGACAACTCCAGAGGAATGATTCAGCTTGTATAGAAGGTAGGAGGAAGAGCAGTCAGCATGTGCTATGAAGCTGGAGTTCTGGCAAAGTTCTGGAAGTGGGGCCCTGGAAATACTCCACTACTGTTTTCAACTAGAATAGGGTCCACATAGCCCTGTAATTGATTTTATGTCCCAAGCACATGCTACTTCATGCCACAGACTACTCACTTAATATAAGAATTGAACCAAAGGGACTCCATAATGCCCATCATAAATAGATTTGAGACTTGTGACTTAGGTCGCTCCACAAATTTCAATATAGATTGGTTGTTTTTGTAGAGGGGGTGGGGTGAGCTCTCTGGCTGCCTGATTATGGTTGCTGGGAGCTTCTCCAGTAAGTGTAGTCCAGCAACTCCTCTTCTTCCTGCTAAAACCACCACCATCCTGCTTGGAGATAAGATGTTTAAAAAATGTTAATACCTACCAGGAGAGCACTCAGAGCAAAGCAACTAGAGGAATTGGCAGAGGATGGAAGGAGAGAATTGTGGAGGAGCTTAGTCCATTGTCTTGCAGTCATCAAAATTCTACTCCATGGATTTCCCTGTGGACAAGATTTGGACAAGATTACTGGGACTTTAGCTTAAAAAAAAAAAAAAAAAAAAAAAAAAAAAAAAAAAAAAAAAAAAAAAAAAAAAAAAAAAAAAAAAAAAAAAAAACAAACAAACAAAAAAACCCAAAAAACAAATAACAAAGAAAAAAAGAAAAGAAAAAAAGAGAAAAAAATTCAAAAAGCCCAGGTCAAAAACAATCCTGTTGCCCTATTGGTCTGAAGATAGGAGGAGGCTGTAACCATTTTGAGAGATAGGGGGTGCTCTTAGCTGGCTGTAGACCTGATTGGGCAGAGGGAACAGTAACTGAGCCATGGAAAAAATGAAGACTAAAGGGGAAACTGTGCTGTCAGAATCACGGTGGTGTCCCAGCTAACCAACCTGCCAGCTCAAGGCCTGAATATTGCTGCTGCTGAAACCCTTTTGTTTCTCCCGCTCTTCTCTCTGTGTCTTACAGAAAGGCCCCGTTAGCTGAGACCACCTGAGTCTGAATGTGTCTTGGGTCTTTACAATCTTAAGTAGTTCAAATAATTGGAAGTGGAGCCTCTAACTCTAAGATGCTCTAGCACTCCGGACGCTGTACGTGTGTGAGGTGGGCTGAGGAAAGAGCTATATAATCTTCACTTACACCTCCATGGCCTTCTCCCTGGGAATTATGAGGACTGTAGATACATTAGAGACAATCTAATTCCTCCTTTTTTTTTTTTTGAGACAGAGTCTTGCTCTGTCACCAGGCTGGAGTGCAGAGGCGTGATCTCAGCTCACTGCAACCTCCTCCTCCCGGGTTCAAGCAAGTCTCCTCCCTTAGCCTCCCGAGTAGCTGGGACTAAAGGTGTACGCCACCACACGCAGCTGAGTTTTGTATTTTTAGTAGAGACGGGGTATCACCATGTTGCCCAGGATGATCTTGAACTTTTGACCTTGTGATCCTCCCACCTTGGCCTTCCAAAGGGCTGGGATTACAGGCATGAGCCACTACACCTGGCCAAGACAATCTAATTTCATTGTTGATTAAATAGGCCTCTGTTTATAGCCAGTGGTAATAAGAACAAAATAGGAACCTAAATCTGACTCCTGGAGAAGCTCACTTTTTACTCTCTTTTTTATTTATCAGGCAGTGCACGTGCTGTCTCTTTCTCTCTCCCTGCCCCCACCCAACTCATCAATCTTCCAAGTGAGGATTCTGTCCCTGTTTTCCAGTTGACCTAGTGATGATAGTCCTTGGCAGAATGCTATTTAAAAGAGGGATTTTCAGAAGGCTGGAAGCCCTGGGCTCCGTGGTTCCTATGGGCCACTTCGGCATTCCATGCTTCCCTTTTGTAGTGTTCATACCCACTCTTGAGGTCATGCAGTTCTCTCTAGACTTTATACTCCGTAAGGACAGATATTGTTTGTCTTGTTCACTGCTGTGTCCTAGCATCTAACATAGACGAATCGCCAGCGTACACTCTGCCAGAATTCCATTGTCTGTTCAACAAACACATACGGAGGACTTACTGTGAGCTAGACACTGAACCCATGGAAGATGGTAATGGTACAGTGGCTCTCAAAAGTATGGGTCCTAGACCGACAGTATCAATGTCTCCTGGGAATTTGTTAGAATTACAAGTTCTCAGGCCGCAACCCAGACCCACAGAATCAGAAACTGAGGGGTTGGCACCAAAAATCTGTGTTTCCACAAGCCCATGACTGGATGCATGCTGAAGTTTGAGACGCACTATGCAGGAGTGATGGCCCCAGTTATTTATTATAATTGTTCACATTCTTTTCTCCATTTGGAAGGAGTCTATAGCGCCCAGTACATGGGTATTGCCAAAAGCTCTAAGTAGCTCCATAGTTCTCAAACCTGAACTTTAGAATCACCTGGGATGCTTTCCAAAATTGCCAAGGGCTGGGTTCCTCCCCTAGAGATTCTGCTTCAATTGGTCCTGGGTGTGGCCTGGACAATCTTTTTTTTTTTTTTTTTTTAAGTTCTTCAGGTGATTCTAATACACAGCTAAGATTAAGAATCACTGAGATAGCTGGCGAAGGGAACGTGGATTTGAAACTGAACACACTGAAGGAAGGCGAAGTATTAGGTTGAGTCGCATGAAGTTGACCACGTATTGTAGGTCAAATCTGTCAAATATTGTCAATTTAACCTACTAGATATTCTCAGCTCCCACACAGAAGCAGTCATAGTGTGTAGCCAACAAAAGAACCTAGGTAACAGAAAAATCATAAGCTCAATTACACTGTTTAACTGAAGCAGAATGCATTATCTTCAGCACTAACACTGCTATTGTGATTTTTGATTAACTTTCTTCTAGGCCTGGGGTCACAAACACTTTTCTGTAAAGAACCAGATGGTAAATATTTTAGATTTTGGAGGCCACAATGTCTCTGTTGCAACTATTTCACTCTACCATTGCAGCAGAAAACCAACCATGATAATATGGGAAATAAAAGGGTGTGGCTGTGTTCCAATAAAACTGCATTTATTTTAGGCCAGGCGCGGTGGCTCAGGCCTGTAATCCCAGCACTTTGGGAGGCTGAGGTGGGAGAATCACCTGAGGTCAGGAGTTAGAGACCAGCCTGGCCAACATAGTGAAACCCCGTCTCTACTAAAAATACAAAAGTTAGCTGGGCATGATGGCACGTGCCTGTAATCCCAGCTACTCAGGAGGCTGAGACATGAGAATTGCTTGAACTCTGGAGGCGGAGGTTACAGTGAGCCGAGATCGTGTCATTGCACTCAGGCCTGGGCAACGAGACTGAAATTCCATCTAAAACAAACAAACAAACAAACAAACAAAAAAACCTGCATTTATTTTAAAACAGGAAGTAGGCCAGATTTGGCCAGGAGCTATAAATTGCCCACCTCTGTTCAACAGTACTGGTTTTTCCATGAGAATGTTAGAAAGTAGATGTAAGTTATTTTAGACTTTTGCATGATGCAACAGCTGACAAGTTGGCTTGTGATATGAGCTAGCTGTAAGACACACAGAAAGCTTCCCGATGTTCCATAGCCTTTAAGTAACAAAATTGAGTATCATTGGATTCCTTGGAGTCTCATTTAAGCAAGAATTTTGAGTCTTAGGGGATAGAGATGGGAGGAGACCCAAAGTGTGGAAATACCTCCCTTCCTTTACTTGGTGTTTAGCAAATGTTATCAAAGGCATTACCTTCATGAGCAATACACACTTCAAACAAACCCTCTAAAAATCACTGTAGTTGTGTTTCTGGTGGAGGGTGTCCAGGTTCTTGGTGTCTTGAACAAAGAATTGGACAAAATGCACAAACAAAGCAAGGAAAGAATGAAGCAACAAAAGCAGAGATTTATTGCAAATGAAAGCAAACTCCACAGGGTGGGAGCAGACCTGAGCAAGTGGCTCAGGAGCCCAGTTACAGAATTTTCTGGGACTCAAATACCCTCTAGAGGTTTCCCATTGGTTACTTGGTATACACCCTATTTACATGAAGTGGTGGCCTGTGGCTGAAGTGAAGTTACAAAGTTATACTCCTATGCAAATGAAGACTCGATCCATGATCAGCCTGATTGGTTGCAGGAAGGGACCCATCAGAGGTACTTTCAATATTTCAACTGCCATGCAGAAAAAGGTGGGGTGCTTACAAAGGGAGTAGCCCCTGGTCTTTTTGATAGATGGACATGGAAAGTTGGGGGTTTTCCTTTTGATTTAGTTCTAGGAGGTTATTGTGAATCACCCTTAGGTTCCCTGCCTCTAGATCCTAGTCTCCTGCCTCAGTTTCCCATATCTTCATGACTTCATTTACTCAGAGATAATTAGAGTTGGAGCTGAGCTGATCTCACCTAATTTATAGCTGAGGAAGCAGAGACCCACAGAGATGAAGTGGTTGACCATAGTCACACATGTAGGGTGGAGGTGAGACCACTCACAGTTGCTCAACCACATTCATATGTGGATTGTCTGAATATTTACTGAGCACTTATGTCATGGTGGGCATTGGGTTAGACACTAAAGAAAAAAGGGAGTTTCCACCCTGAAGAAGTTCAGACACGCATTAACCCATGAGCCACAGTTAAGCATGTGGCTCTGAGTGCATAGAGACAGTGGACAAAGCTTTTGGGGAGCAGAACACCTGCTGGTTTCATTACTAATGAAAGCTAAGGGGCCTGGTGCAGTGTCTCATGCCTGTAATCCCAGCACTTTGGGAGGCTGAGGTGGGTGAATCACCCGAGGTCAGGAGTTCGAGACCAGTCTAGCCAACATGGTGAAACCCTGTCTCTACTAAAATTACAAAGTTAGCCGGGCATGATGGCACATGCCTGTAATCCCAGCTACTCAGGAGGCTGAGGCAGGAGAATCACTTGAAGTGGGGCAGAGTTTGCACTGAGCTGATATCTCACCACTGCACACTCCAGCCTAGGAGACAGAGTGAGATTTTTTTTTAAAATAAAAAAAAAAAAAAAAAAGAAAGAAAGAAAGCTAAGGAGTTTTTTCTGAAATTTCTGCTGGTTAATTTCCAAGCTTTTTATTTATTTTATGGCATCATCAATTTTAAGACTCTATGGGTTTAATAAGCTTTCAACCAAAGAAAAACCAGACCATGTTAAAGACAGAATCTGATGTCAGAAATGTTAAAAGATGAAAAAGAATATGCTAAAGAACTATGGTTATTAAGAAAGCAAATTTGAAACAAGCCTGTTTCTTAGTACATTTGGGAGTATCCAAGAAAATATTACTCTGCCAGTAACTTTATATATTTGTGATATATTGTTTATAAACATATATGCTATATTTGTAATACATATTTAATTGTTTTGAATTCTGCCTTGCTGGCAAAGGAGGTGCTCAACAAATATTTGTTGAATAAATAAATGAGTTATAGGCTGCTGGCAAATAATCTCTTACCTGTTGTTTTCTTTAACTTGTATATTATACCCCTTATTTGCTGATTCGTTGTCATTTAGTGAAATTTCCTGGAGTGGCATTCATTCGTATTTTCAATTCACCGTATTTAACCAGAATACATGTTCCTAATGTCTTTCATTTTGCAATATTTGAAATGGGGTAGGGAAATAAATTTGGGGTGCTCAAAGTAAGGCCAAACTGGTGAGTACCCTAACCCATGACAAGTTTCCAGAGGTCTTCAGGCCATATTCTGGGCACTGCATGCCTTGACTCAGAAACTGACCCAGGAAGGGATGAGAGTTGTCTGTCCATCATTAGGTGTTTAGGACCATTAAAGAATAGGTGGATGGATTTATGTTCTTTAGAAAAGTGACTGAATGAAAACAAATCCTGACTGTGCCTAACATCTGCCCTCAGACACAGGTGAAGAGTGATTTGTTAACTTGCAAGTTCATTTCAGAGGAAGTTTTCTAGCAGGAAAACCTCACAATTGTGTCCTAAGTAGTCCAGTGTCTCTGGGCTACTAAAGCTCTCTCAATTTTCTTTGTCTTTGATCCGAGGTTCTCTCTGGGCTTTGTAACTATATATAGGATTAAATACTTCCCCCATTTAAATAGAAATCCCAAAGCACAGAGCAGTAAAGTGATTTGAAACAAGGGTTTTCTCCACATTGATTAGAGACCAGTTTAGAACCAAGGATTTCTGGATGAAAATGTGTTTTCTTTTCTTTTCTTTTTTTTTTTTTTTTTTGTTGTGTTTATGTGCTAAACTTCTTGAGATATAAATTCCCTTATGACAGATCATATGCAATAGAACCATATTTCTAAAGAGGTTTAGATATATACAAAATTATGCTTCCCCATATATTATAAAAGTTGAACAAAAGGTGGATCAGAAGGCCAAGGTCAGCTTTATTAATAACAACATCTGGAACATAATAATTCTCTGGATTTAAGAAAATCTACTTATAGTTAGGGTCTTAATATTTTTCTAATACTCTATAGACAAATGGGCATTTTAATTAAAAATTATGGGCTCCACAGGAATTGGAAGCTACTTGGGAGTGTTTAGACAGAAAACACAGGGTTGGGGGAGTAAGGCCTCGTGTTTTAGTGCGGTTGTCTCAGACCACCTGTGTTAGAATCAGCTGCAAGCTTGTTAAACATTCCTAGGTCTACACCTGACTCATAAATTAGAATCCCTGAAGGTGAGGGCAAGACTCTCCATTTTAAACAAATTTCCAATGTGTTTCTGAGAACCACTGACTCTAAGAATGTGTTCTAGATTAATAAGAGAAAATATAAAATTAAGCTAAAAACACCTTCAAGAACAAATATTGGCAGAATTTCTTAATGACCAAAATATCAAAATACAATCAAGGATTATTCCATATGAAAAATTCAATAGAAGATTTGGCTTTTGAAAATGACAAGGAAAGTGTTAGATAAATTATTTGTTGAAAAAATTCTGCTCTTAGAAAAGTGTTTTAAGCAATCAGTTCTTCCTGAACTAATTACTTTATGGACTATAAAACATGCAAACAGCCTTTATGAACTTTGGATCAAAAGATATATTGTCAGTAGGATTTTTCTGGGATTAAAGCACATTCTTTCTAAATTAAGAAGCGGTAGGAAGTGCACTATGTACAATCCAATTAATTGAGTGTAAGATTCAGGCTCTGCCAGCATTTGGCCCTGCTACCCTAAGGTTTAATTTTATACTGTCTATGAAAAAGGTATTTGAACAAAGTTATTTATATGAATCAGAGATAAATGAATAATTTTATGTCCCTGCCGAAACCGTTCAATAGCTCCCCATATCTTTACAGACAAAGTTCAAGCTCTATTTACACCGCTTTTCTCTCCAGCCTCGTATCTTTTCTTTTTCTCCAGGTTTCTCTTTCGGTTTCTCAACACTCACCTCTCAGATACTACTTTTCTTCTTTTCTCTCTCTCTTCTTCCCTAGCATATTGTGAGCACTTCATAAATATTGTGTCATTACTAATTATATTATTACCAGTAGTAGAAAAAAGCAGACACATTTAAGATATATTTTGCAGGTAGAATATTCAGGTCTTTCTGAGCACTTGAGTGTAAGGAGGGTAACAAGGTAAAGAAAGAAACCAAGGATGACAAATTTTTGCCTTGAGAAATGTAGAAATTAAGATATAAGGGTTAATTATTGCTAATGAGAAAAAGACATTTAAGTGATTATGTGTTCTGTTTTGTTCATACTTAATCTAAGATGCTTATATGGAGAAGAGGTTAACATAGAATAGGCTACAGGAGTCTAGAATTTCACAGTGGGCTCAGGTTTTTCCTACAGAATTGACAGTCTTGCTCTTGTCCCCCAGGCTGGGGTGCAATGGCGTAATCTTGGCTCACTGCAACCTCTGCCTCCCAGATTCAAGCGATTCTCCTGCCTCAGTCTCCCGAGTAGGTGGGATTACAGACGCTAGCCACCATTGCCAGCTAATTTTTGTATTTTAGTACAAATGCAGTTTCACCATATTGGCCAGGCTGGTCTTGAACTCCTGATCTCAGGTGATCTGCCCACCTCAGCTTCCCAAAGTGCTGGGATTATAGGTGTGAGCCACTGCACCCGGCCCCTTAACTTTCATTAGTAATGAAACCAGCAGGTGTTCTGCTCCCACCTGTCTTGTTCCTCCACGTCTAGATCTGGTGATCTCCCGTGGTCTCTGTTAGCCCTATTCAGCCTATATTGTAGTAACCTTTACTCATCTGTATCTGCCATCTGAACGTAAGCTCACAGAGGCCAGGGACTTTTACCTATGTTGTTCTGCGCTCTGAACCCAACTTCAGACACAGCACTTGGCACAAAATAGAGCCTCAACATGTACAAGTTGAATTAGAGAAATATAGTCTATAAAACAAATATCAACTCTTTAATTTCCATATTAGCATCAAGATTATTTTCTTTTTCTCTCTTTTTTTTTTTTTTTTTTTTTTTGCATTTATTTTTTTTAAGAACAAATTTCACTCACGTTACCCTTGATATGGAGTCTTGCTCTGTTGCCCAAGCTGGAGTGCAGTGGCACAATCTCAGCTCACTGCAACCTCTGCTTCACAGGTTCAAGTGGTTCTCGTGCCCCAACGTCCCGAGTAGCTGGGATTACAGTTACACACTATCACACCCAGCTTGTTTTTGTGTTTTTAGTAGAGACAGGGTTTTGCCATGTTGGCCGGTCAGGCTGGTCTTGAACTCCCAACCTCAGGTGATCCAACTGCCTCAGCCTCCCAAAGTGCTGGGATTATAGGCATGAGCCACTGCATCTGGCCAAGATTATTTCCACTGAATATTAATTTTAAAAAATTGTTAACTATTTATTACCAGAATACTAACAAGTTCCATAAGATTTATAGTTTAGCTTCCTTTCGCTATAGGGAGCAAAATTACTAAGTATAACTGTATATAAGTAAACTTTATTTTTGAAATTTATTTATTTTCAGGAATGGGGTCTTTCTGTGTTGTCCAGGCTGGTCTCAGACTCCTGGGCTCAAGGGATCCTCCCACCCTAGGCTCCCAAGTTGCTAAACTTTACTTTTACAAAGAGGTTTGTATTTTAGCTGACTTTGTTATAGTCTCGTATAATAATAGATTCAGTGTCCACAGATTCTTTACTAATCAAATGAATCTCTCTCTTTCTCTCTATCCGTGTGTGTGTGTGTGTGTGTGTGTGTGTGTGTGTGTGTGTGTTTACCAGTGATATGGCCTGGCTACTAAGCAATCAAACTCTACCCTCTAAGAATGGTGACTAAGGAGGAATTGATTTTATAATAGTAATGGTTAAAAGGAGAAAAATAAGCCTCAAAGTTGTATTTTAAGTGGAGTGTAATAGACCTGCACAACACAATTTTCAGATTAGAAATCAAGCTTAAGGAAAAATATGCCCCCTACTTCCCACATACATATTTGCACAAGAAAGAGAAACATATTAATTAAAATATGTTAGAATGATTAGGAATATTTTGAGAAGATAATAATTGAGTTTTAAAGTAAGTTTTTAATGAAGAATAGTTTTTAATGAAGAATAGACCTCCACACAACTGGGGAGGTCTTGGAGGTATTCACTTTCCCATTGCTGAGTAACAGATATGGCTTTTCTCTAACTGATTGTAAGTCATCATGGTGACTTATCTAATCAATAGGCAAGACAAAATTTTACAGAGATGCGAGAATGTATTTACTTGCAGAATCTTCACAATAGCTAACAGCCTTGACTTGAGATGTATTTTTATCTCCGGTATAATTAAAATGTAAGTAAAATGGAACTTTGAGAGATTAAGTAAAACATGTATGAAGTCATACAGCTGGTAAAGGGTAGGGTCTGAATTCAAGATTGGTGGCCGGGTGTGGTGGTTCACACCTGTAATCCCCGCGCTTTGGGAGGCTGAGGTGTGAGGATTGCTTCAACCCAGGAATTTGAGACCAGCCTAGGGAAGGGTATGGCAAGACGCCACCTCTATTTAAAAAGAAAAAAAAAAAATTGGTTGGGCTTCAAAAATGATTTTCTTTCAATAAAGCAAGGCAGTGAGCCCCTTACTGGAAGCACTGATGATATCTAATGTTCCTTTCAGCTCTAATATTGTATAATTTCTAAAGAAAGAAGGAAGTTTATCCCTGGGCATGTCTCTTCTCTTGAATTTTCAGTCCCATCTAGAGGCTGGGACACATCAGTCTTCTCAGTGGCTCTCCTGTTCTCTGGATGGACATACGAAGACACACCTTCACACACAGTAACTCACAAGTGCAGCCTTTCATTTAAGTAGTGTGTAATACTGTTTTCACTTACACAATCTGAATTCCTGCTGTAAAAAGCAGGGTGATTTTTAAAACTGATCAGAACAACCAATGTTCTGGAGATGCTTGTGAACTGGATGTTCTGTGAGTATGAGGATTTGACAATAACAGCTAAATTTCCACTTCTGTTCATGAAGTTAGGTTTTGAGTCTCTAGTAATTGGGTTGCAAATGTGTTGAAATATAAATACCTACTTCAGTTCTGTATGATGTTGAGTTCACTCTTGTTATTAATAATTAAGTGACCCCTAACTCTGTGTAACTGGCAGTGCACACGATCAGCAAGATGGGCATTCAACACACTACATAGCAAGCATACTGGATGGTGGAAAGTGTATGCAATAACAAACATTTGCATAGTGCCTTACTTAATAAAAGTTTCACTGTGGGAAAGAACTCATTTCCCAGGTAAGGGAAAACGCCTCAGAGAGGTGAGTGACTTGTCTAAGTTCAAACCGCTAGTAAGTGGCAGAGTCAGTGCTTGGAGAAACACTCTGAGAGGGCACGAATGTAAAGAGTTTCCTAACACTGGGTGGACGTGACATGTCATCTACCACCAGGACGGTAAAAGTCCACGAAAGCATCTTAAAAACTAGCAATTAGGCTAAGAAATCTTTGGCTCTACAAACACCAAGTGCATCATGCCTATGAGAATTCAGAGTTGGAACAGAGTGAGTAAAGGAAATTTAAGGAATTTATGTGAAAAGGGGTATTACAGCACAGTAAAGAGAACACTAAGCTGAAGATGGAGCCAGCGGAGACTCATCTGTGAAATGGAGCTGTTTTGAATAAATGACTCCGGCATGCCCTTGAAAGCTCACAGGCTGGCTCCCATCTGGGAGCTACCTTGCCCTCCAGCTTCCGGCTGGTTTTGCCAATGAAGACCCCTGGGCAGAGATAGGAGAAATGGGGAAACAAAGTTAAGGTTTACCCTTGGCTCCCTCCCTGTGAGGTCTCCTTCAATGGCAGTGGTCTCGCTAAAGGCTAGTGCTCCTCTCAAGGGCTCCTGCTTTCTGGACTGTCCCCCTCCAGGTGACCTTCCAGGTGCCTTCAGGCCGGCACCCGTGGCTTTCCTAGCCTCTGCGCACATCTGTGGCATCAGTACATTTGTGAATGAACTCCCCTTACTGCATCCCCACTCAAATGCTGTTGGACACTGACTGATGCATTCTGGAAGAGATTCCTCCCCCTTGTCCAAGTTAAATAAGCAAACTATTTAACTTGGTTTGCTTATTCTTTCTTCTCCGTTGTAATGATTCTTGGCTTCTTCACATGAAGTGCATATGGTGTGCAAATTATTAGAGGAAAGTGCTTTGAGTCTCCTCCATTTTCTTTAAAGTACAACTGCTGTCCACAGTGACAAGTAAGAGAGAAAACAAAAGTAGGTAAAATAAGGGCACATCTTTATTTTGCTACAAGGCAGTAAGTACACTGTCATATCTCAAAAGTTCAGTGCTGGCCATCTTGCATCAAATGTTCTTAAGGCAGTGATTGGCTATCAACCACAGTTTCTTTCTCCCCAGCTGCAAACACAGGATCCATGCAACAGTTCTGAGACCATACGCTTAGAAACCACAGGGGATGTGGATCAAAGGCAGAACTCCCAAATTAAAAAACAGGCTACACTCAAAACAAAACATAGAACATCAACAACATAGATCTCCCAAAAAAAGAAGTGCAATGCATGCTTTTATAAACCAACAATAACAAACAAAAAAAAAAAAACCACACAATAAAAAATTCAGGTCTCCCAAACAAGTTTTCGAATGTATTACAAAAGGAAAAAAATGTATATATATATATAAAATTAAAAAGTCTGAAATACTAGTGCATAGTCAATTACCTAACACCAAGTTCCTTTTCTTTCCATTCAAGCTCTACTGCCCCTCTGTACTAGCAGCATGTCTACAGGCTAAGACCATAGCAGCAAAAAACGTTTTTCATTTGGCATTTACAAAATTAAATTATGGAATAAAAATATAATTTTTTATAAAACTATTTCATACAGTAATAATTTTTAAAGCAAGCTAACAGAAAACTCATAAAATGGCTTGGTACAATAAATGTACCTTCAACGTCTTTAACCATAAATGAGCATTTACAATCCTGATTAACTGTCTCATGGTATTAAGTCTATACTTATAGTAATGCTTTTACTGATTTTTAAAAATATATGCATATGTTTAGTGATCAAGAAAAGTGAAATACTGGAGTACCTTTTGTGTGTAAAATTTCAAAAAACCCATCACAGGAAAAAATACTGATCTGTTGGATCCTTTAAAATACAGATAAATCATTTTATGTTTTTTTTAAAAAAAATCTGCATTAAGATATTAACAACGGTTACAATTCATTACCTAATAATTTAGGTAAGACTGTTATTTATTTTTAAAAATCCTTTTAGTTGGGTGAAATCCAATAAGATTTCATTCAACTAAATGCACTTGGTGCTGCTCTCAACTGTTGTACCACAACAAAAATAGGTTCTTCTCCCATTCATGAAAAGTTTCATGTCGAGGAATGATATATTCCAAATCAACCTGAAGTGTTCTGAAAACCATAATGCTTTTCTGGAAATGTCTCACATGACCAGTGTCCGGGCTGAGAATGCATTTGCGTATTTACGAGCTTGACTGGAAGCTGTCATCTGTTCCTCCATCTTTCCACAGGATGCAGCTTCCCAGGTACTGCTACAAGGCTGATGGGGAAAGAGAGGGCAACAGGAACATCAGACAAGGAAGCACATTCTATAGTTCCAGTAGGGCCAGCATGGACCAACAGATGACAAGTGGTTGACACCAGGAAGGCTTTAGATAGAATCTTACCTCCCTGGGCCCCGGAAATCCAGTGCTCTTAAGGAGTATGGATAATCAGAAATTGTTAAGAGGGAAAACCCACTCCAAGAAGTTTTATAAGATACAATCACATCTTCACGTTTTAATGCCTTTTGTCTATTAGGCAATTTTACAAAGCTGAAGACAGGAATGAGCATTATTCTCCGGATACCTAAGGTGAGCTGTGGCCAACTACTCACTGAGCAAACTGCTGAGTGCTTGAGCCGCATGTGCAAAGCAGCTCATGCACACGCTGGAATTGATCAACACTTGCTAAGTGTTGTATATATGTTTTCATCGATTACTTTAGAAACATTTATCATTATAGTTTAATTTTTTTCTTTTTTTTGAGACACAGTCATGCTCTGTCATACTAGGTTGATCGGTATTGGTGCGATCACGGGTCACTGTAGCCTCAGCCTCCTGGGCTCAACTGATCCTCCTACCTTAGCTTCCCAAGTAGCTGAAACTACAGGCACGTGCCACCAAGCCCCTGCTAATTTTTGTATTTTCTGTAAAGACAGGATTTCACCATGTTGCCCAGGCTAGTCTGGAACTCCTGGACACAAATCATCTGCCCATCTTGGCCTCCCAAAGTGCTGGGATTATAGGCATGAAGCCAGTATAACTTTATTTTTAAAGACACACTAGAAGATACAAGATGGATCTAATATCTAAGGACAGCATCTCCATGCCAGGGACAGTGGTGCTTCACATTTCACATGCATTATCACATTTAAACAGCACAACTGCCCCAGAGGCGGGTTCATTCTCTCTCTAGACAGGCTAGAGGATGGAGACAGAGAGTGGAGGTAACTTGCCCCTGTGCAGGTAAGTGGTGAACTGGCTTTGACCTTTGCTGCCTCCAGCTCCTGTGGTGCCTGTGTTGCCTCAAATGCAAATATGCGCTACTTATGCCCTACTTGGTTTCCAAAAGGACTTAAGACGATTACAAAAGAAATACAAAACAACAGAGTTTAAAAATGTGTATAAAGCAGAGTCAGAGGGAAAGAAATTTGGAAAAAAATAAACACAGCTGGCCCTCCATATCTGTGGGTTCCTTATCTGTGGGTTCCACATTTGTGGGTTCCACATCCATGGATTCAATCAATGGCAGATCAAAAATATTCAGGAAAAAATAATTGCTGTGTATTGAACATGTATAGGTTTTTTCCTTGTCATTATCCCCTAACAATATAACAACTATTTCCATAGCATTAATACTGTATTAGCTATTATACATAATCTAGAGATGATTTAAAGTATACAGGAATTAATGGGTACAATTCATGTTATTCCAGTGATAGATACACTCACAGCCTTGATTTTGACCTCTATGCAATATATTCATGTAATAAAATTACATTTGTACCCCATGAATTTGTACAAATAAAAAATAAAAATTATATTGTAAGATGTGTATAGGTTATATGCAAACACTATGCAATTTTATATCAGGGACTTAAGCATCCATGGATTTTGGTGTCCTGAAACAAATCCCCCATTGATTCTAAGGAACAACTATAAAACGAAGATGGTATGAGATTTGCACACAAAACACCTGCCGTAAAGCACAGTGCCCCAGCTAGATGCAACCTCCCGATTGACTCTGATTTCTAGCAGTCAATGCAGAGAGGGGAACAGAAACACAAACAGATGTTAAGATTTGGTGCCTGTAAGCACAAAAGGTAACCAGTGGGTTAGAAAAAGCACTATTCCTGGTATTGGTATCAGAGGGATTATTTTCCATGGGACAAAATAATAAGAAAGGCCTTAGCTCTTCAGAGCCTACAGTGTCCTTTATGAGACAGAATGAACACATACGAAACAGGTGGAATATTAACAAACAGTGTGTGCAGGTTTGTGGTGTTGCCCATGGGAAGAGGGGATGGGACACTGAGTAACTGTCAAGGCAATGTTCTGAGGAAAGGGGGGAAAACAGGTAAGACTAGGGGAGAGAGAGGTGGAAAAGCAGGGATGTCATCCAGGGAGTGAGACAGGAGGAGAGAGGCAGGAGGCTGCAATCTGTACACTGCTGGTGGGAGGGGGTGTGGGGAGAGGTAGAGAAAGAAAGGGTTAAATGACAACATTGAACAAGTCCTCACTATCTGCCGACCATGCCTCTAAGTGTTATTTATCTATCTCCTCTCATTTAATTCTCACACAAAATTCCTGTGGCATAGGTACCATTCACTGCATCCATTTTACAGACCAGGCAATTTGAAAGGAAGAGGTGATTTAGGCACCATACTCAAGGTCACCCAGGTAAGAAATGATGAAGCAAGAATGTGACCCACAGGTCCACACCCCAAGTGAGTACCAGACACTGCCTCCATTCCAGTTCTTGTCAGGAACAATAAAAGTAACTGGGAAATTGTGTGCTAAGGGCACCAGGGCTTTGGGATCCACGAAAGTGTTGAGATGGGGTGTTGAGGGTCACTGGACTTCTTAGCAAATTATAATTCTACAAGAACAAGCTATGGGGACAATGGTAGGTTTCCTTGCCTAGTTGCTAGAACAAAATTTCCTGACCTAGGGTTTTCAGTGTAATATTCTAGACTTTCCTAGAGTACAAGGCCTGTGCCATCTCCCCACTGATGTCAACAGCACTGTCTATAAATAGAAATGTTCACTCTGAAAGCTCAGAAGCTCAACATATAACTTGAAATACTACCTAGTAAGATGGATTATCATAATACTTTCCAGGAACTGTGTATCACAAAAATGACAAGACAGAGATAACAGACAGGTATTCTGAATTGCCTTCTATTCTGAATTTAATGTTTTCCTAAAGAAAATAACCAGGTTAGTTACAATCTTTGAAATAGTTCATAAATCATGTATCTCTAGCCTCAAGTATGCAGGTGAAATATACATCTCTCTCTGGTGTCTATCTGTCCATACAAATTCCCGAAACATGAAATTGACAGAGGAAACTTAAACAATAAAATCTAATGTTAACTTTTCAATTACTGAGCTTGCATTTGTAGTTGCTACAACAATGTGACATATAATAGTGACTACTGGAGGGTGAATGGTTGAATACGGTGAATGTGAAGTACTATGCAGGGATTATAGCAATAATTAGATATACGTGGAGCCAAGGACTTCGACAAGTGATGAAAACAGGAAGCAGAATGAAATATCTTAATATTGTAATATCTTGTATGTAAATTTAAATTTACATAGAGATACACACAGAAAAGAAAAATACTTGAAATGAATGGATTAGAAGGGGAATGAAGGTGAGAATAGAGATAGGTGAGAGCACCAAGAAAGAGAGGATTGTTTCTGTTACTCTGGTTAAGAATTTTCCCAACGTCTTTAAAATGACCTATTAGAAATTTTATTTTTCTATTTAGCTGGGCTTCAAGCAACACAGAATTAATTATCTTTTCTATTTGTCTTTTTTTAGACATACGACCTCATTCTGTTGCCCAGGCTGGAGTGGAGGGGTGTGATCACAGCTCCCTCAAACTCCTGGGCTCAAGCAAGCCTCCCACCTCAGCCTCCTGAGTAGATGGGACTACAGGCGTGTGTCACCATGCCCAGCTATGGTTTTTAAAATATTTTTGTAGAGTAGGGGGTTCTCGCTATGTTGCCTAGGCTGGTCTCAAACTCCTGGCCTCAAGTAATCTTCCTGCCTTGGCCTCTCAAAGTGTTGGGATTAAGGAAAAGCCACTGCAACCAACCAGAATTAATTTTCTAAATGTGTAAATTATGTATCTTAAAATGCTATGTTAAAACAATCTGATGCTTGCTATTACCATGCCTCCTCTTAAAAAGTCAAGTTCTGTGTCTTTTTTGTTTTTGTTTTTGAGAAAGGGTCTTGCTTTTGCCCAGGCTGGCACGATCACAGCTCATTGTAGCCTCCATCTCTGGGGTTAAAGCTGATTCTCCAACCTCAGCCTCCTCAGTAGCTGGGACTGCAGGCACATGGCACGCCACCTCTGGCTAATTTTTGTATTTTTTGCAGAGACAGCGTCTCGCTGTGTTGCATAGGCTGGTCTCAACCTCCTGGACTCAAGTGATCCACCTGCCTTGGCCTCCCACAGTGCTGGGATTACAGGTGTGAGCCACTACACCTGGCCCAAAAGTCAAGTCCTGATCCTTTGTAATATAGTCCTTAGGTTGACTCTGAATTCTCAAAGTCAGTTCAGGAGAATCTAGTACTAAGTATTATCAACTTAATATATTTTCAACTTGAAATGTGACTGTGTTCCTGTGAGGTCCCCTATATGGCTCATCACTTTCTTCATATTTAGCTCTTCCTCCAGAACTAGATATTTAAAATGAGATCAATATAAAAAAGGCACCATATATTTGTAATTAGAGTTCTGAGAGACCCTTTTAAATAATTAGCTTCTCCTAAGTCAAAAGAGAAGTTACCAAGAAACAAATAAAAACGGATGAAATATCCAAATTCCAGAAAGCATAGCATTTCTGAGTCATATATTCCCTGAAGCTCAGAGCTAGGGCAGCCAAGATGACTTGGAACGCCTGATTCTCCCAGTACAGACAAACACCAGGGTGCGGGAGCCACCGTGTACGAGAACCACTGTGTGTAGGAACAAAAAGGCCACCAAGCATGAGTGAGGCAGCTCCTTTTCTGCACCAGGAAAGCAGAAGACAAGCACATCTTACCACAATAAATGAAACAAACTAGTCAGAGTAGACATATGCCTATGGTATGAAAGTCAAGGAAGGTCAGAAGGTTGAGTACTTTGGTACAAAAAAAAAAAAATACTCCCTCTCTCCCATCTTACCTGAGGCCTGGGGGCCCCATGCCAACTTTTCATGCAGACAGAATAATTTTGACAAAGGAAGATTAATGTCTTTGTGCTGGAAGAATATTTTTAAATACTGTCATACTTATCTCTGCAAATTCACCTTATTCTCTCTCCCTAAACTTTAGTTTCATTTACACTGAAGAACTGGTGAGAATTATGGGTTTCTGCATATGAATTCTTGTTAAGTTACGAACCCCTGGTGCTCTTGCAGACATGTCACTCTATCATAATTCATTTCAACATTAATAATCCTACCCACACATCCTCCTCCTGTGGCTGGGGAGTCATCTCGCTTATCCTGCAATGTGCCTTTAATTGCCCCTGGGCAGAAGTGAACTATAAACAGTCTGTCAAAGCTTTAACTGGGATATCCTGTTAAAGCACTTTAAATAAGCATTGCCATCCTTTGTAGAAAACAGAAGAAACAAGACCATGTCCACAGGTGGTTTTCTGTCAGAATTAGATTATCTTCACATTTTCATTTAGAACATGAATAGTTTTTGCATCATGCTGAACAACGGTTCCTATTATTATATTCATATAGCAACTTCACCCAGTATCTGCTAACTTCCAAAGCCTTGACAAATTGTGTTTTACAATTTGCTGACCTAATAAGAAACTTGTATAAACTGAAAAAAAAAGGTAAAACCAAAGCAACTCATCAGATGGTATTATGTTTTTATTATGTTTTGTTTTAAAACAATAAGCAGGCATTAATGGTATCTAAAACAGTAAAAAAATAAGAATTTTCTGCTTATTCTATTTCACCTATCTGAAAAAAAATACTTACTCTGGACTAAAATTCTAAAAGTAAAAATTCCTTCCCAAAGGGATATCTTTTTAAAAATGGATCAGTTATAAGAGAAACTATAGAAATCTTTAGTTGTCTCTTTTTTTCTTCTTTTTTTTTTTTTTAAGACGGGGTTGGTCTTGAACTCCCGACCTCAGGTGATCTGCCCGCCTTGGCCTCCAAAGTGCTTGGATTACAGGCGTGAGCCACCATGCCTGGCCTAGTTGTCTCTTATAAGTCAGGGATGAGCTTAAACTGAAATGTTGCTAAGGTAAGGTTAATGGCTGCCAAGAGTAAATGCTTCCCTAGGTTGGCACAAATCAAATGCCTCCAACTGCAGCACTGCTGATTTTCTATAGATCTTACAAGTTAGGGAATTAAAAGTTGAGATGGTGATTGGAAGTTGCCTCATCTACCAATGCCTCCACTTCCCAAGCCTAAATTAACAATTGCAAATGTGAATGGACCTTTCCCAAATTTGGAGTTTGTTGCAGACGTCTCTAGAGGTCTCTTAATCTTACATGCTGATAGACTTTCTAACAGTTTATATCACATAGCCTAGGGTGGCACAACTTTTTGGAATATCCTTTTCCTTGGTCACATATGAGTTCCAAACTATTAAGATTAAGACCAGTGCCAAATTGCTCTAAAGCAATTCTATCTTTGCAGGCCGGGCCAAGGAAGATTTTATCTCAGAGTGTTTGTTCTCTCTAAGTGTCACCAAACAAAACAAATGAAAAATCCACATCTCAAAAAGTCTAGGGCAGGGCATTCTGACTCTGAGCTCAACATAGCTTCTCCCTTCATTTAGCCCTTCTCAGTTCAACTCAAAAGCTGTACACAGGAAAGCTACTTAATTTATAACACTTTTTTCAAAGCAGGTCACTGAATTACTACTGACAGCTATGTGAATTTCTGCCAGGGTAAGTGGAAAAAAGTGACCAAAAGGGAGAACTGAATGAGTGTGCAGACATCCCAGGGAGCAGGTCAGCACAGCACACTAGATGAAAAAGGCTCAGAAAGCTCTATCGTGTACAGACGGTTTCCATGTCTTTTAAATGCCTACATGAGCAGCAGAAAAATAAAGAAAACCAGTAAATCAGTTGTTTCATCTCCATCATACTGTGAGGTCTGACTATCTTTTTTTCAAGGAATCAGTTGAATCAGCTCTCTCTTTTGGTGACCCACTGACACAGTTCTGCAAGAGTAGGGCAGGGAATAGCATGCCAGAGGAAATAATATACCACAATGCAAAAACAATGACAACAAAAAACCTGGCCTTTGGTGAGGGCTCCTTGCCAGCATTTCAAGGACAGGGACTCTATGCGGCCTCTGCCTAATAATACCAGTGGTGTACAGTGGCAAGTGTGCCACCATCTTGAAAGCAATATTATATCCATTTGATCTTCATAATAACCCATGTGATGAGTGTAGGATATTCTATGGTCCTCAACTTATAGATGAGAGCAATCTAATTTGCTTAATTTTGTTCATTTGATGAATTAAAGTCATGCCATTTGAAAATGGTGGAGTCTAGCCTAGAACCCGGGTTCTGTTGCCCGCATGCTAGTTTATTATACTGCTCTGCAATGTTTATCAGGCAAAAAGGGTTTGCCTTATTTTTTGAAAAATATAAAAGTTCATAAACAAAAAACATAAAGACAGGAGCAATCTAAAACACACTGAACCCAAAAGCTGGAGGGGTATCAACTGCTAGTAATAATATTTTAAAATTTCTTGATGCTGTGCAAATGTGTTTAAATAATAATGGCTGGGGTAATTTCTTTAACTTAAACTCCTTGTTTTAAAAAAGTCAGGCCATGAGCAAGCCAAGTCAGGAAATTAAAATTTAAGGCTGTCATTCTGTGGTTACAAAAAAGAGGAAAGTGAGTGAGTAGAAAGCCTATGAACATATTTTTTACACTTGGGTTTTAAATAGGAATAAAAGGAAATTATAATTTAAGAGAAAAATACAGAAGGTCAGAAGGCTTATTACTTAAAGTACAGTTTTTGATCTACCAATAAAAATGGCTACCTTAAGAAAACTTGATTAGCATAATGTGCTTATTTCAAAACATAAAGGAAATGGAAAGCATGCTGAGGAATGCAGGCAACTCTTTTCTCCTTGCATCTGCCTCGGTCTCTCTCGGGGTAACGACTGAATGGCAGAATCCAGCAGCATTCCACAGTGCCTTTCCTGCCACAAATGCACCATCTCTAGGCTGAATGTTTTCACTACTTCCTCATTTGTGACCATTTTATAAGCTTCTAGACCCTATCCTCTATCCCACACAATGTGGAGAAAAGGCTGAATATTGACAATGATATGACACGAAAATCTCATATATTCGGAGCCACATGAAAGACACAAATATGAAAAACATCTCAGAAAATTCCTTTTGGGAAAAGACTAAGTAATTTAAAAAACAAATACAACTTGATTGTACATAACAGCTTATAAAAGCCTCTATTTAAGCCCTATAGATTATAGATTAGGGGATACATGGAGAGTTCCAAATTATTAAAATTCATTGAGCCTTGGCTGGGTGTGGTGGCTCACACCTATAATCCCAGCAGTTTGGGAGGCTGAGACAGGCAGATCACCTGAGGTTGGGAGTTCAAGCCCAGCCTGGCCAACATGGTTAAACCTGTATCTACTAAAAATACAAAAATTAACTAAGTATGGTGGTGGGTGCCCGTAATCCTAGCTACTTGGGAGACTGAGGCAGGAGAATCACTTGGACCCAGGAGGTGGAGACTGCAGTAAGCTGAGATCACACCACTGCACTGCAGCCTTGGTGACAGAGTGAGACTCTGTCTCAAAAAAAAAAAAATTATTATTTGTATGTCAGTGACAATCCACATAACAATGGGCAGACTTAGCACCCTGATTTTGGTGTCTATGCATCATTTCTCACTAAGAGGATTCATAACACCATGGGGAAATGGCTGATTCCAGTAAGAGAATAAGGAAATGTGGCTATTAAACTAAAGCAACTTAAATTCATTAAATTGAAAATTCTGTTCCTCAGAAGCACTTGCCACATTTCAAGTGCTCAAAAGCCACATATGATTAGTGGCTGTCATAGTGGATAGCAGTATATTAGCTATTTCCTTTATATCACTGTAGAAGTTCTATTAGACAGCACTGAACTAGAGAGCAAATGAGATTTAAGAGACTTAACCAAATGCAATGTGTGAAATTGTTTCAATTTTGATTCTTTTTTGGATTAATGGGAAAATTTAAATATATCTGGGAATGAGAAGATTAAAGAATTATTGTTAAATATGTGATAATGGTATTAGGTTATATATAAAAATGTTTATTTTTAGAGACACATCTGAAAGTACATGAGAAAAAAATGTTATATTGGTTGGAATTTATTTTGAAATACTTCAGGCTAGGCAGGGTGGCTCCTGCCTGTAATCCCAGCACTTTGGGAAGCCAAGGCAGAAGGATCGCTTGAGCCCAGGAGTTTGAGGCCAGCCTGGGCAACACAGGGAGACCCTATCTCTACAAAAAAATAAAAAAATAAAAATTAGCTGGGCACGGTGGCATGTGCTTATGGTCCCAGCTACTCAAGAGGCTGAGGTAGGAGGATTGCTTGAGTCCAGGAGGTAGGCTGTAGTGAGCCACGATCTTGCCACTGCACTCCAGTCTGTGTGATAGAGCAAGGCCTTGTCTCAAAAAAATAAAAAATAAAAAAACTTCATAAAAAAGAGATGAAGTAGGCCAGGCATGGTGGCTTACACCTATAATCCCACCACTTTGGGAGGCCAAGGCAGATGGATTACTTGAAGACAGCAGTTCAAGACCAGCCTAGCCAACATGGTGAAACCCCATCTCTACTAAAAATATAAAAATTAGCCGGCCATGGCAGTGGGCGTCTATAATCCCAGCTACTCAGGAGACTGAGGCAGAAGAATTGCTTGAACCTGGGAGGCACAGGTTGCAGTGAGTTGAGATGGCAACACTGCACTCCAGCCTGGGCAACAGAGTGAGACAGTCTCAAAAACAAAAAAGAAAGCTTCAATTCCGCATTACAGAGAAGCTGGACTGTTTTTCCCCCAAGTAATAACNCTAAAAAAAAAAAAAAAGACCAGGCGTGGTGGCTCAGGTCTGTAATACCAGCACTTTGGGAGGACAAGGCAGGTGAATCACAAGGTCAGGAGTTTGGGACCAGCATGGCCAAGATGGTGAAGCCCTGTCTCTAGTAAAAATACAAAAATTAGCTGGACACAGTGGCTCATGCCTGTAATCCCAGCACTTTGGGAGGCTGAGGTGGGTGGATCACGAGGTCAAAAGATCTAGACCATCCTGGCCAACTTGGTGAAACCCCATCCCTACTAAAAATACATAAATTAGCAGAGCATGGTGGTGCACACCTGTATTCCAAGCTACTTGGGAGGCTGAGGCGGGAGTGCTTGAATCTGGGGGGTGGAGGTTGCAGTGAGCTGAGATCACGCCTTTGCACTCCAGCCTGTGTGACAGGCGAGACTCTGTCTCAAAAAATGATAATAAATAAATATAAATTAAAATTAAAAATAAAGAAAAATAGGCCGGGCGTAGTGGCTCACACCTGTAACCCAAGCACTTTGGAGGCCAAGGCCGGCGGATCACCTGAGGTTGGGAGTTCAAGACCAGCCTGACCAACATGGTGAAATCCCATCTTTATTTTTTTAAATAAAATAAAATAAATGAATAAAGAAAAATAGAAACTTAACAGAGTGAGACTCCATTAAAAAAAAAGCTTTGCTCAAAGCAATAGGAAAAAAAGGAAAAAACAAAAACAAAACAAAACAAAACAAAAAGTTAGCTGGGTGTGGTGGCAGATGCCTGTAATCCCAGCTACTCTGGAGGCTGAGGCATGAGGAATACAAGGATCCCTTGAACCTGGGAAGCAAAGGTTTCAGTGAGCAGAGATTGTGCCATTGCACTCCAGCCAGGGTGAGAGGGCGAGACTGTCTCAAATAAATAAATAAATAAATAAAGATTAAAATTAAAAATAAAGAAAAATAGAAAGAAACTTAACTTTTATTTCGAGACAGAGTTTCCTTCTTGTTGCATGTTCCTCCTGACCTCGCGATCCACCTGCCTTGGCCTCCCAAAGTTCTGGGATTACAGATGTGAGCCACTACACCCGACCAACTTTAATTTTTTGAGACAGGGTCTTGCTCGACTTCCCAGGCTCCAGTGATCTTACCACCTCAGCCTCCCCAGTAGCTGGGACCACAGGCTCGGGCCACCAGGTCCAGCTACTCTTTGTTTTTTTTTGTAGAGATGGGTTTTTGCCATGTTTGCCAGGCTGTTCTGAAACTCCTGGGCTCAAGCAATCCACATGCCTCAGCCTCCCAAAATGCTGGGATTACAGGTCTGAACCACCATGCCCAGCTGCTTTATTGTTTTTTTTCCTAAATGCTTTTTGTGTTTTTTTTTTGAGATGGAATTTCACTCTTGTTGCCCAGGCTGGAGTGCAATGGTGGGATCTCGACTCACTGCAACCTCCGCCTCCAAGAGAGTCTCCTGCCTCAGCCTCATGAGTAGCTGGGATTACAAGCATGCACCAACCAAGCCCGGCTAATTTTGTATTTTTAGTAGAGACGGGGTTTCTCCATGTTGGTCAGGCTGGTCTCCAACTCCCGACCTCAGGCCACCCACCTCAGCCTCCCAAAGTGCTGGGATTACTGGCATGAGCCATCATGGTCAGTTTGAATATTTTTTATATGTGGTTGGTTGAATCTATGGGTGAGGAACCTATGGATAAGGAGAACCGACTGGTTAAGTGAAATTTAAAGAGTATACAACATATGTGCTTTTGTGTAAGGCTTTTATTATTCTTTTTCCACTGTGCAACCCACTTCAGTGCCAGCAGCCTATGGGCACAGAGGCCAGGCAATGGTTTGGGGACACGGTTTGCTCTGGCATGGGTTACTATGACAGGCCTAGGGGGATGGGCCTGTCATAAATCCAGACCCATGCATAAGGCTTTTAAAACTTTGCATAATGTGGGCAGGGTACAGTGGCTCACATCTGTAATCCCAGCACTTTGGGAGGCTGACGTGTGGGGATCACCTAAGGTCAGGAGTTCCAGACCAGCCTGGCCAACATGGTGAAACCCGGTCTCTAATAAAAATAAAAATCAATTAGCTGGGCGTGGTGATTCCCGCATATAATCCCAGCTACTCAGGAGGCTGAGACAGAAGAATTGCTCGAACCTGGGAGATGGAGGTTGCAGTGAGCTGAGATCACACCATTGCACTCCAACCTGGGCGACAGAGCAAGACTCCATAAAAAAAAAAAAAAAAAAAAAAAAAAAAGATGAAGTAAATATGGCAAAATGATAAAAATTGTTAAATCTAGAACACAGGATGTTTTCCATACTTCTAAGTGTGTATAAAAATTTATAACAAAATGTCAAACATATAGCTTCTTGCATTTCTAATTTTAAAATAGCGAACATAATTTATACATATTTATGAATAAGCATGTGCATTTATATGTACGTTAGAAGCAAAACCAAAATGGCCCAGTATATGAGCCTCAAAAACAGTAATAATTGCTCATCTAAAATGTTATTGCCATAATCCAGTCAGGGGTGATTCAAACTGAAATGATAAAACACAGAATTGCATAGTTACTGTGTTCTTCAATAAACTGTTCTTCCACATAAGTTATTTAGACAATTTAGAGGGATGGACAATCAATTGCATTATACCGGTTGCAAATATTTTACATTTTGAAAGTATTCAAATTTTAAAATATTTTGAAACTCCTATATTGCTCTTTTAATAAAAGCATTGTGACAAAAACGTCTAGATGGTCTGGCTAAAATCCCACTTAATATTTGATTTATTATAAATATAAATTACAAAAATTATAGATTATATAAAGTACTCTTAAGTAAAATACATATCATTTAATAAATGTGCCATATGTTCAATAATACCATGTGTGAGAAATATGCCTAATTAGGTCAAATTGGATTATCAATGGAAATACATGAAATGGCATTGTGTCTTAAACAAACAAAATTACCAAATAGCATAAAAACATCTAGAAATATTGTTGAGTCAGGATTATATGCAATACAGGCCATATATGTTTAAATATTCAGAGTTACTCAATGATTTTCCAATACTTATCATGATAGTCTGAAACATTTTATAAATCACATATTTCTGTGGTATCGGAAGCTAGATCTCTATGACATAAAATGAAGGAGATACTACTTAGTATATAGCATTCATTCTTTTAGTGAATATTTCTGTTTTCCTCCCAACTGGCAAGTATGTAGAGCAACATTCAGTCAGTACTTCTTAAAATGAATTAGTATTATAGCAGATTAAAACAATTCTTTTAGAGACAAGGTCTTGCTCTTGTCTCCCAGGCTAGAGTGCAGGGGCACGATCATGGCTCACTGTAACCTCGAACTCTTGGGCTCAAGAAAGCCTCCCACTCTAGTCTCCTGAGTAGCTAGCACTACAGGTGTGCACCACCACTCCACCCAGCTAATTATTATTATTTATTTTTTTTGAGGCAGAGTTTTGCTCTTGTTGCCAAGGCTGGAGTGCAATGGTGTGATCTTGGCTCACCACAACCTCCATCCGCCACCCAGGTTTAAGTGATTCTCCTGTCTCAGCCTCCCAAGTAGCTGGGATTACAGGCATGTGCCACCAGGCCCAGTAATTCTGTATTTTTAGTAGAGACAGGGTTTCACCATGTTTGTCAGGCTGGTCTTGAACACCCAACCTCAGGTGATCTGCTCACCTTGGCCTCCCAAAGTGCTGTGATTACAGGTGTAAGCCACCATGCTTGGCCTAATTTTTTGTTTTTTAATAGAGACTGATTGTGGCTATGTTGCCCAGGCTGGCCTCAACTCCTGGTCTCAAGCAATCATCCAGTCTCAGCTTCCCAAAGTGTTGGGATTACAGGTGTGAGCCACTGCACCCAGCTTTATAGCAGATTATTAAAATATATTTGGTCAGTGTAAACCAGTAAACCATATACTGTAGATAGGAGTATTAACTCTAAAATTAACTTTCAAGTCTCAATTATTCAGTTTGGTAGAACTGACAAATATTACCTTCACCATACATGACTTAATCTCAGTGTACATATGTTAGAATCTGTAAATTACCCAAATGACTCATTGATAGACAGGAGAATACAATAAAATAGAGCCACAATTTAGATTAATAAAATAGAGCCACAATTTAGTTTTGAGTTTCAAAGATAACCAATATTTCCATTAAATAAAATACAAATATACTGATTAAGTTCAATACTGAACTATGGGTTTTCAACTTACGTAACAATAGCTGTCCCCAAGTATATTTCTGTGTTTGTTTTTTTGAAATTTAGAACAGACTTTTCCTCTACTACTACAGATACAATTTGGCCCCAGGCTAGGTTAGAAAACATACATAAAACTTAATCTAATTTAATTAAAACACTAATAGCACTAATAGCAGTAAATTCTGTTCTCTAGAAACCAAAGGCCAAATAACTTAGGAGGGAAGGGGAAAAAAACAGAAGAAAAAGCTTTCCTTCTGAACCTAAGAACAGTTCTCAGGGAAATTTTGAAATGGCTGCTTTTTGCCTTGACATCCTTGTAACTCCCTTTCTGGGTTCCTCTTATGTCTGGGTGGAGTTCATTCTCTTCCTCATCTACCAATTCTTTGTGATATTCTTTTTTTTTGAGATGGAGTCTCATTCTGTTACCCAGGCTGGAGTGCAGCAGCATGATCTCAGCTCACTGCAGCCTCTGCCTCCTGAGTTCAAGTGATTCTCCTCCCTCAGCCTCCGGAGTAGCTGGTATTACAGGTGCACATCACCCCACCTGGCTAATATTTTTGTATTTTTAGTAGAGACAGGGTTTCACTGTGTTGGCCAGGAAGGAAGCAATCTGATTTAATTAATAAACAAAATGTGCTTGCAGCCCTTATTTAAAAATAATACTAAGCACCAGGTGGGCAGGTGTGGTGCCTCACACCTGTAATCCCAGAACCATGGGAGGCCGATGTGGGTGGATCACTTGAAACCAGGAATTCGAGACCTTCCTGGCCAATGCAGCAAAACACTGTCTCTACCAAAAAATACAAAAACAAATCACTGGGCACTGGTGGCTCACATTTGTAATTCCAACTACTTGGGAGGCTGAGGCAAAAGAAACACTTGAACCCAGGAAGCAGAAATTGCAGTGGGTCGAGATCACGCCACTACACTCCAGCCTGGGCCACAGAGCAAGACCCTGGCTCAAAATACAAAAACACCAAAAAACTAAGCATTGCAAATACTTAAACAGGGGAAGTTTTAAGACTCTCACAATTTGGAATGAGAAACTGTCACAAGAATGGGAAAGCCCGTTCAGGGAATGGGCAGACTCTCAAAAAGTTGCTATCCTATGATAGTGCCATTTAACATACAGCAAGAAATATGTCTTTCAGCTTCTGAATCCAGGCTCTTCACTTCCTCTAGGATTATGAAGTTTCCCTCTGCGTGGCCCATGGGGATGGAGGAGAGGGCTCTGCAGGTGGCTGGGTATTGGGCTATTTATTGTTAGGAACTGCTTTAAATAATTTAGGGAAGTAAAATTTGCATTCTTATTTACATTTGGCTCAGGATTAATTTGGAATTTGTTATATTTCATCAACACACACCCACCTGAGGGTTACAAGGGAAATATCTTTTGATATTAAAACTTAACTGCAGATGGTCAACTTCAGATTGGCCGTACAACATTGACAGCTGACTTTCTTGTTCTGACAGTCAAATACATTGCAATTATTTTCTGTCTAATTTCAAACTTCATTTGGAACAGTCTCTAAGCTTTGGTTGCTTAGGGAATACAGCATAAAAAAGGAAAAAATTGGAACAAAAAGTAAACTATATCGATATATTTTTATAAAATATTTAAGGGCAGAAGGAGATAGTGACACATGTAGTACACATGTAATACATATTCTTAGTCTCAGTCACAATAAGAAACGTTTCATTTCATCATGCTTTGGGAATCTGCACTCATAAAAATTTCTAGCATGTCTCCTATGAGTAGCAAAAAGGAATGATTGGATTTTTCTAGACATCAAGAAATTGCATAAAAGCATCACTCCTCTATGTCTAAAATGTTAAAAAAAACACACCATCACCACCACCACCACCACCAATGACGGTTTTTCAGGGAATGAATTTTAAAATACCAATGTTGGAATAGCAATTACCTGCAAGGGGCTCGCCAGGGACCTGTTTTTAGGTACTGTAAATGCTTTGAGAACATTGTCTTCATCTTCTGATGCTGGTGTCATTAAAACGGAACTTGTAAGAATATTCTAAAGGGAAGAGAATAATTTGAAATTTAAATGAGGTTGGATAATATGAGAGCCAACATTTTTCTAATACTGTAGAGAGTAGATTACTATGAGCTGATACGCATTAGCATAAAAAAATGCAGTTATCTGCCAGAAATTCTTCCCACTCTGAGCTAAAGGAGAACTCAACTATGTATGAACCTTAATCCCATTGTGGCAAACATCACCACAACACAAACCTCCTTTGGGATCCCACAGAGTGCTAGGCATGTGTTAGGCACTCAAAAAACATCTGTTAAATGAATTAATAAACACATGCCTTTAAAAATGGAAGATGTATTAAGTTCTGGGGAGAGAACAGTTTATTTACTATATTGGTACATAACTATCAATATTTTAGAGCTATAAATTATTGGCAAAAAATGGTGAAAAGTAGGGAATATAGAACAAGACGTACTGAGTTCCTACCCAGCACCACCACTTATTGGGTATATAATCTTGAGTGAATGATGAGGCCTCCTTGTGCCTCTGTTTTCCAGTTGACATAATGGAAATGATAATAATATCGACCTGGCCAGGCACGGTGGCTCAAGCCTGTAATCCCAGAACTCTGGGAGGCCGAGGTGGGTGGATCACCTGAGGTTGAGAGTTTGAGACCAGAGAGTTTGAGACCAGACTGACCAACATAGAGAAACCCCATCTCTGCTAAAAATACAAAATTAGCCAGGCATGGTGTCACATGCCTATAATTTCAGCTACTTGGGAGGCTGAGGCAAGAGAATCACTTGAACCTGGGAGGCGGAGATTGTGCGAAACTCCATCTCGAAAAAAAACCCCCAACCTTACAGGATAATTGTGAGGATTAATTGAATTAATTCATTGAAAGCCCCTAGAACAGTAATTACCACTTAGTACCTACTAAATAAATAAAGTTGTCATTAGCTCTGATTTTCGTTAAGACATAAGGACAACCATTCACAAATTATAAACTTTAAAAATGGTGGTAGTAAACCGAAGCAAGTGGGTACAATACTGTGCATCTACTATAGACACCGTGGGTGATACCATAATAGATGCTACACAAACCAAACCAGAGACAACTTAACAAGAAGAAAATATTATTTAGAAGACAAATAAATTAAAGGAAAATATAAAAATTAACATTGTTTTTATGGAAATATCCATATAGCAGATTTTTTAAAATGGCAAAGCACTCAAATCATAAGAAAACAAATAACAAAAAAGCCTGCTATGTTTCTCACACACAAAAATATCTCAACTTTAAACTCTACATTAATAATCATTTTTTCAGGCCAGGGTTGGTGGCTCACACCTATAATCCCAGCACTTTGGGAGGCCGAGGCGGGCGGATCACCTGAGGTCAGGAGTTTGAGACCAGCCTGAACAACATGGAGAAACCCCGTCTCTACTAAAAATACATTTTTAAAAATCTTGCGCAGGAGAATATTTAGAAATAAGATGTCTTAAAGAGGGAGCGCGGAAAGCGTAGCAGCCCTATGGGCCACACACGGGATTTTGTGAGACACCAGCATCACATAACAACTTGGGGGCTGCTGCGCACATACTTACCGGTGCATCTGCCACAGGTGAGGTCTGTGCAAACAGTTGGGTATTCAGACTGTCCCCTTCCCAGTGGTGTGAGCAGAAAAAGCTTCCTGATTTATCAGTTGGAGATTCCACCTTAAAGCATATAGAAAGTGCTTTGCTGATTCTAGAACTAGAACTTCCTATGAAACGTTTAGTCAGGAGTGTATTTCTGGCCAGTTCCTCAAATACTTGTATAAAACTATGTTGCTAACTTGCACTATCAACTCAGTTTGCTCTATCTTCTGGATTCAACAAAGAACCACTGACGGCAAATTTAAAACGTGACCAGCTCCAAATTTTACTGCCCCAGTAAAGCTCCTGTGTTTTCAACCAATGTTCTGATTCTAGGTGTTTATTTTATTAAGAATATATTTTAGTGATATCCGTGTGTTGCATCTGTCATGGATTTTATTTTGGTGACAAAAGACTGGTTTTTAATCACACTCTGCATTACTGAATAAGATAATCAGATTTTTAACTATGAGAAAAAAATCAAATATTTATCTTTACAAGAAAATAAGTTCAAGAGGCATTGTATCTAACCTGCTGGAAAACAGTTGTTGCCAATGAGCTAAAACTCTGATCCTTGCAGGTTAGATTTCCTACAATGAATTAAAGATACTATTATTTTAATTCAAATTCCAATTCTTCACAATATCTAAAAATGAAATATCAACTATCTATAATCAGTAATGTTTCCAAGTACATTAAAAAGCTGTTTCCCTCCCTTTTCTTGATACTCTTTAGCATGTTTTCTGTCCAAACACGAAGCAAACAGAGATGGCTTGGCTTCTCAAAGGAAAGGTGGATGATGCCTACAGTCTGGCAGTACCTTTTCTCTGTTCCTTGTATGAAAATCTTGCATGTAAAGTGGTGGTGGTGTCTGCCAACGGCAGACACATAAAGCTGTACACAAGGAGCAAAGGGGAGGATTCTCAGCTTGTTGCTTCCAAAGGATTTCGTGTTTACCTCTTGTTTGATTTTCTTCAGTAAGGGTGGTCCATTTTCCTGAAACTCAGCAACAATTCCAGATTCATCAGATTCCTGTTTGATCACATCCTGCAGGTCTTCTACTAGATGAGAGGGTGTCTGAGGCTACAGGGAAGAGTGGGTATTTTTGCATCAGAGGAGAACTCCTGTCGGGACTAATACACCAACCAAACCCAAGAACTTTTCTAGAACTTACTAGCATCTTCAGGGGACCATATTTAATTTCTTGAGCTGCAAGTGCATGTTTGAATGGTGTAGGAGTTCTTGGACAGCTTTCTAGGATTGACCTTTTGATAGCTGGGGTTCTAAAACTTTAAAAAGAAAACAAGCAGTGGCTCAATATAAAAGAATGCATGTCCTTTACATGGCTTTACCTGTTACATTTAATATTTTTCCACTGAATACCATACACTCTGTTATGGATATGGAATTGGGTATGCTGATTAATCATATTCCTTGTTAAGAAAAAGAAATATCACATATTTCCAAATATTTTAAAATATTATACCCATAAGAATAAAAGCATTAAATGATTTTCTATTTTTCCTTAATGGCTCTGAAGACACACGTAGTGCCCATGGCCTGTATAAGACTGTACGCATCAAGAAAACCTGATGTCATTTACAAATCAGTTTTCCCTTTTCATGAAAACAGAGCCCGTGCTACAAAACATGTTAACCTTTTAAAATTTACTTTTTGTACTTTGAAATAAAAGTGCATTTCTTTTCAAGGTTTCTGATAATTCTCACTGATTTTCTCTGCCATTCCTTTGAATTGATCAATGCTTTATTGAATAAAGATGACTGCTTACTCATCCCTTGGCTTCTAATCATATAATATTCCTGGGGATGTCAGAAGAGGTCCTATCTACACATAAATTCAAAAAGAAAATATAAGATTAAAAATATGACCTAAAAATAAATAATCAACAAATAAAATTAAATAAAAACTACAACCAAGTAAGAAACCATACTCATTCTTCTTCTGAAGTTTATAATTAGAGAGGAAAGAAGGTTAAAAAGCTTGCTTTCCTAAGAAGGCCTTATTGAAGGAACAAACAAACTGGATGTAAAAGTTTTATGAAAATTACTTGTGCATATATAGAAAATCTTGGAGTAAGTTACAAAAGGTAACTTAGTTTACGTTCCCATCTTCTACCTCTAGGTAGTTCTAATGCACCCAGGACAGATACATGCAATGTGGGACTAGACATGATTATATGTAAGTGGGCAGTAAAATTATACACATACAAGTGGATCAGACATCTGAGGACTATATTCCATTAATTAAATATAAGTAAATAAGATAAATAATCTTATTCCTGAACCAAAGACTTACACAGTATTTTCCTTTTGAGTTTTCACAGTCTGGTCTCTATGAAACGGTGTTGTAACAGTCAGCTTGTGACCAATGAGAGGGGTGGAAGTTAAAGAAGGCATTTCCAAGTCTGAGTTTTCATGGTTACTGGAAGTGTTTAAGAACTAAATATGGAGAGAAAGAAAAAAATTACTTAGACAGTACTTCTTTATTCCATCCAATTTAAAAATCGCACCTAGGGCCGGGCGTGGTGGCTCACGCCTGTAATCCCAGCACTTTGGGAGGCCGAGGCGGGTAGATCATGAGGTCAGAAGATTGAGACCACCCTGGCTAACACAGTGAAACCCCATCTCTACTAACAAAAAAAAAAATTAGCCAGGCTTGGTGGCATGTACCTGTAGTGCCTGAGGCAGAAGAATCACCTGAACCCAAGAGGCAGAGGTTGCAGTGAGCTGAGATCATACCACTGCACTCTAGCCCGGGTGACAGAGAGAGACTTCATCTCAAAAAAAAAAAAGAAAAAATCACACCTAGGTAATAAGAATGTTTTACTGACGTACTATATTAAATAATAAAGATGCTAACAAGCATGTAGTGTTGACCAGAGAATTGTTTTATTTCGATTGAGCACCCAAGATTTGGGTGTGGTTTCCAAGAAATAAGATCTAGGGTCAATGCTGAAAAATGTGCAAAACTGTGCGAAAATATTCTCAATAAATGACACTTGTCATTAAAGAGAATGAGAGGTGTTATTTATTAACATTTAAAAGGCTTTAGTGATTTTGGGGGAAATAATAGTTAATAACTCATAGTTTCCTTTCATACTTTGTTTCTTCTCTTTAATAATCTATGGACCAAAATTATTACTATAGAAGGTCTACATTATGTGGAAAATTCTTGAATAATAAACTGTGTCTCTCAGAACACTAATGTTCTGGGAAAAAAACTAGGTGTTCCTTAAACAATTCCAAGGTAAAATAAATTTGGGAAACATAACATATTGTCATCTTTTCCTGGAAGTTCCCAAGGCACAATGGCATATTAATAACTCTGAGAAGTCCTGCAGTTAAAAAAAAAAGTGTTTTAAGACTTGGGGTCTCACTATGTTGCCCAGGCTGAACTTGAACTCCTCGGCTCAAGTGATCCTCTTGCCTTAGCCTCCCCAGTAGCGAGGATTACAGGCCCATGCCACTCTGCTCAGCTAAGAAATCCACTTTTATCTTTGTTTGATTCAGTGTTTCCCAAATGTATATGACTACATCATACCTAAATCTGTTCTTAAATTCAACAGATACAATTGGAAAAATGTTTTAAAGTGCTAAATTATCTATTAATTTTAATGATTTAAACAATTTAGGAACACAAATCTCTTAATAAGAATTGTAATTTTCATGCCTTAAAAAAGCTGTATGAAATAAAAATATTTGTTGGCAGAAACTGCACTAGTAAAATAGTATGGCACAACTCAAAAGCGCCAATGTTGAGAAACTGAGATTAAAAATACGTTCTTCTCCTTAAGCATTTGTTTCTCATCCTCTTCCCAAACTCTTCCACTGAAAGATGGATTGGAACCTTTAAGTTTTCTAGCTTTAAATTTTCTAATTGGAACCCAAATGTTATATAAACACAATTTGGTTCCCTCCTCCCCTGGGTCAGTGGATTGCATAAGAATAAATGAACAACGAGGCAGAAATGATGTTAAAAATTTTAAAGGGAAAGATCAGATGGGAGAAAAAGAAATAGAAATGTTAAACTCTAGCGTTGAAGGAACTAAAAGTACGTTTCATGCAACTATCTTTCAAAACCACCCAAAAAGGAAAAGAGAGAATGATGCCAAAATCAACAGTCAGCCTGCAGACAGCCTAAACTTTGGGAGGCAGTATAACTTAGCAACAGCTAGATTCAAGGACGGGATGAAATCAGCAAGGGCAGCAGTAATTAGTCATTTGTTCCAAAGTATTAGTTTCTAGATTATTAAGGCTCAGGTGTCTGCTGAAAATTAGTAACAGCTGTGCAGAAATTGTGCTCTACCTGCGAGGGAGAGAAGGGTAGGCTTTTGACAGGGGAATGCTTGGGAGTTGAGCTGCTGACGTCAGCAAATATGAAGGGGCTAGAGTCTCCAGTGGCTAAGGGGCCGGCCTGTCCCCGTTTTTTTCGAAGGATGACCAGTGGAATTGTGCTGTGCCTCGCAGGAGGTAAGACCTTGGGTGGGTCAAGTGAACCCTCACTCAACACGCGTTTGTTCACCCTCAGGCTAGGTTCTCCTGCAGGTCTAGTCCCATGGCCCTCTCTTTGCTGAAGCCGGAGGGCTTTGCCTGTGTGATGTTGGCTAGGTGAAAAATCTGCTTCTTCAAAGAATTCAAAACTGCTGAGATCACACCATGATGAAGAATCCTGAAACAATGTGGGAGGCACAGAACTTTGAGACAGTGTGTGCCATCATCACCTGAAACAGCACTGAGAGAGAGATGCTCAACGCAAAGCAAACACTGGGCCCGTGGGTTTGGCTTCTTGAGCAACAGCTTCAAGATGAGCAGTTGCTCTATTATGCTGCGGTAGAGTAGTCTAGCGGGCTGCCTCGAGGCTGGCCCTCTGCATGTGCTGCAGGGACCTCCCAGCTCTCTACATCTGCATGCAATGGAAAGCAAAGTGAAGACCTTTTCTAGATGGCATATATGGCAATGGTCATCTCTTGTCCAAAGACTGTGTCATAAATGCTTTTTAACCAACTGGGAAAGGAACCAAGTGTTTGCTATGGAGGTGCTGAATACAAATTTGTTTCACTAAAGATGATTCATCTCAGTGAAGCAATGGGGCCAGTAATCAATAAATGCGTTTTGTGGAAAGAGCCAGGTATGACCAAAGAACTGATTATCACTTCAAATCCACTAAAAAATTGCTTTAAGCTCTGAATAAGCCAGATCCTTAATGTGCTATTCAAAAGCAAGACAAAATTCTAGAGAAGCACCATGAAGTAAGCAAAGGAAAAAAAAGTTAAAAGTAACTCAAACACCATTCCATTCCAATAATCCAAGCTCTGCTTTATAACTCATGAATTTGACTATTTTAAAAAATGTGACTTCTGAAGGAAAAGTGTGAAAATGTAAAAAAACCTCTTCCTTCAAAAGTCCTATGTTGTAAGTATTTATAAATACTTTTGTCTTGGTAGTCTAGGAAATTGGAGCTTTGAAAAAAACATATTTATGAAGACAAAAATCATACTTTTACCTTTACATGAATATATGCTAATAACATCTTGGCTATAGAAAATGGCAATGATTTAAGACATGGGTTTTATAATTTATCTTCCAGAATCGTTAACTTCCCTTCACAATTCTACTTACAGAATCTATAAATTGGAGTGTTTCTGCAAATTCTAGGAGGTTCTTAACATTATCCAGAATGGTGCCCTGGTGGACGATCATGCACCTTGCTGGCGAGGCGCTTTCTTCAGGTAGGGAGCCAGGATCCGCTGGCAGAGATGGAGTGGAGTGGTGCTCTCCCAAACAGGAAACAGGTGCACTGTCTCCATGAGGTCTGGTGTGGTCGGCAATGGTGGTGCTGTGCCACCCGGGGTAGCTGCATGTGTGGTTCTGTGTCTAAGGAAGGGGGAAGGGTGTAGAAATAAAGAGAGGGGAGAAGAAAGGGAGAAGGAACTTAGCAATGAAGTTGCACAAGGTATCAGATGCTGTTGGAGGAAAGATAAGAGTAGTTGCATCATCCCAAACTTACGCCTATGAAACAGTTGTCAAGATGTTTCCTTTTATCAATGCAACACCCTGTTTTTAATAGTGCTAGAGGTTGTACCTGTATGATTACCTTAAATTGTGATCATTTTGTAAAAACATCAAATCACAGGTCTATGTTACAAAGTATAATTCTCATATTGTCTTAAAAATCCACTTTAATATAATTTGCCAAGGGTCCATACGTGCCTGCTGCGAGTGAGGAACTGTCCTATTTGCATTCTAACCACAAAAAAGCTGGAGGACTCAGGAGTGCGAGTTGCTTTGATCTGCACCTAGTCTCGTTGCTTCTGTCCCTTTCTGATGCTACAGATTGCACTGATGCAGTGAAGCGCTGCCAGATCAACGTGGTTAGGAAAGCAGAAGAGCAAATTAACAGAAGTCTCCTTACAGTATGACCACACAACAGGAGAAATTGCAAAACATTAACTAAAGTTAAAAAGTGGTCGAACTAGCATGTGCACACAATCATCTTATTATTTAACAAAAAATAAATGTACCCCTAGGAAGACCTACTGGGCCTCACTTCTCTTTTATTGTCTTTGTTGGTTGTGTATCTATGTTACAAAGCACAAGGAGCTATCCCAGTTGGCTGCCCAGTCACTAAAAAAGATGTCAGAGTTCAGTAATGGCCCACATAACTTTCACACATACAAATAAAAGAGAGCAGCTAATGTTATTTAGGAAGAGGTTTTATATATAACCTTTTACATGTATATATAGAACATGCATCAAATCACATCTGAAATTATAAAATATGAAAATATAGGTTAAGAAAATAATAGAAAAAATGGTACTATATAGATACATAGCTCTGTAGAAAATGCAGTTTTTCATTTGTTTTATCTTTGCTAGTCTTTAAACTGATTATAGTCCTTCTGAAGAAAAAAACATTGATAATGACAATCACAATTGGATATTGCATTTCTATTGCAATTACAAAAAGACTGCTTCCAATGTAATCAGCATATATTCTGATATCAATTGCATTTTACTACATTCAACTTCTTGTGTTGAGACATTCTGAATGGATACATAGCACCTTGGTAAGTATAATATTTAGAAGAGAAGAGTGCTTAGGTAAACTGAGGCAAAGCTGCTATCCCCTCCATTCAAGTACATGATGTTAGTCTTACTGGTAGTGCCTGCTGTCCTTTTAGCTCGTTCTCAGTTGACATTAGGAGCAATTCTAATTCCTTTATTCTCTTTTCCTTCTCAGGGTCTTCATCATTATAGTGTCTCTGAAATTACAAGGTCAGGGAAATAAAGACAAAGTTCTGACTGGAAGCTGCAAATACAATGGGTGTAGCCTATATGGTCATGAGGTACCAAAGACAGCCCAAAGAGCCTCAGTGTGACAGCAACACCCACCAAATTTGGCTCCTGTGGAAATCTCTATAAATGTTACTTCAGACTTAAGGGAGTGATGTGAAATCTCAGGCTAGAGTGGATGCTGACTGATGAATTATTTCATTCTGCAACATCTAAGAATCAGAAAATTCCAGAGCAAACTCACTCTAGAAGACAAGATTGGTAGATGGCTGGCTGAGACTCTGCTCTCCTCTCCACGTTCCCTTTCAAGTTCAGTTGCTCAGATGAAAATATGTGTTTAGATGAAAGAAATAAAGCATTTCTTAAAAGTGGTGCCTTGAATAGTGAATGAGTTTCCTTATAAAATGATCTTACCTGAATGGCTGCGGCAGCTGGCTGAGGGACATTGACTATATTTACATGTAATGCTACAGGGTATGGAACATGACTGGAGACCTAGATGGGAAAGAGAGACAAAGGCCACGTCATTCAGGGTTACATATGCTTCAGAGCACTTGGCTTCCTGAGGTTTTGCTCTGGGACTGAAATACACTAAACAATTTTTAAAAACCTTTTATTGTGAAATGTAGCCAGGCCTTTAAAATGGCTAAATAGCTAAAGCAACATAGTGAAAAAATTTAAAGTGCTCATCAATCCTTGGGAAGTGTTGATGAGCACTTTAAATTTTGGGAAGTTATTGGCACTTTAATTTCCTTAATTAGAGAAAAACACAATGAAAAAATATATAATCTAAAATACACGAATGAATGTTTGAAAATAGTTTCTATGGGAAAAACTGATGGTACCAGCTGTGTGTAAATAAAAATATTTTTCTTGGAATAATTATGAATTTTAATAAAAAGCACAGAACTTCCTATGATAATGTATCCATCTGAGACCTTTCTATAAAGTTTGTAGTCAAATGCATGAACAGAGAAGAATAAAAACTATTTATGAACATGTTTTACGTAGAATTTGCATATGAGCCTACCCATTCATGGGTAAGTTTCATCACTTATTATTGTTAGTCTTAAGATTAAAGTTTCTCGATTTCTTTTGCTCTTTTTCTTCTTTTCCCACCTATTATGGATTATCTCTTTCTCTAAATATAAATATCTAGAAATAAGAAAGGGATCACACTGATCCAAAGGACACTAAAAGGAAGCATCAGAAAATGAATGTCACAAAGTTCTGCTCCTGACTTAGAATAAGAAGGTAAACACTTACCAAGTGAATAAATTAAGACATGTCTGCTAGATCATTACCAGAACTGAACATACCATAACCACTGAATTTCAGTGTCAAATTCTTGCCTCTTTAAATATACCTTCCATTTTGGTTTTGGAAGAGAGAAATGTTAATCTACAAATGCAACTCCATTCCCCTATTCTTCGGCAGTACCTTAAATACATTTACATTCAAAGGTTACCTTCAAATTAGATTTGAAGCAGCAAGTTAGAATTCTAGTCAGCACTGTCTCTACGTCACCCTGAGCAAAGCACTTACCATCTTCATTTCTGTAGACATAAACCAGGGATAACAAACAATATCTACACCCCATCTACCTCAAAGGGCATTGGTGAAGACTGGCCGTGATCATGCCCAGGAAAGTTCTCTGAACAGTATACAACTGCAAAATGTGATTACTACCTGGAACTAAATTAACCATCTCTCTCATTAAACTAGATTCTCAAGAATGGCTTACATTTTGTGCTTCAGAAATGTGGTAATAGGAGTAGTCATTGTTAACGGAGGGCTGGCCAGTTGCAGGGAGTTGGGCTGTAGGTGGAGCCTGAGCAAAACCCATCAAATGACTGTTCTTCTGGAAGCTTGTGGCCACTGCTGGCTGGCTGGCTTTTGAAGAGTCCTGCAGATAACCTTCCTGTTCGACCTTTCGACGCATTGTAGAATTCCAGTGGTTCTTGATAGCATTATCAGTTCTGCACAGAAATATATCACATACAAATTTCACATACAAAAAATTTCAATTCAGATTAAACTGAATTGACAGAAAACTGTTTCTAACACAGGCCTTTCCCTTGGGCCCACTCATAGTTTTTCCCCTTTTTAATAGTTTCCTTCTTCTCCACCCCCTAAGTTCAGGCTTTCTCTATTGCCTCGTTAGAAATCCATAGATTTCTCTTAGTAATACAATCTGGAATGCACATCTTTTTCTAGAAATGTCAGTATCTTTTAACCATTTCATTTCCTTGGTAAAGGAGTATTTTCAATACAATAACGCTTCATATTTATTCTGACCGTTTGTGGTACAAGACTCTAACACAATGTAAAGTTCTAGCTGCTTTGAAGAAATTCCTCCTTTGAATGTGGCACAGCAGGGCCTACACACCACGACAGGGACAGACAGGGTGAAGTTTGGTGGATGATAAGATGTTGCTGATGAAGAATACTTCACTCTTTATCTCTTGAAGCACTAGCAAGAACTTTTGAGACCAAAAAACCTCCTACCCTTTAAAAACCACCCCAATTGTTATTCCGATCAGACAGAGATGAGAGTGGAAAATGGCATTCCGAAGGGAAAGATCCTAACCCCCCCCAGTATAGTTTCAAACAGCAACACATTTTTACTAAAGTCTTTCCATTCTCAGGAAAAACAGTTTCTCAATTCAAAAAAACCGTTTAAGCCTCCCTTTTACTATTTCAATGGGGGTGGGGGAATGTATGCTAAAGAAAGAGGAAGTTTAATAGCTTTGTTAATTTTGAGAAGAATCAGCAGTGTATCCTCTGAGGCCATATGGGAATGAAGACCTCTTTTTACCAACCTCTTGAATTTTCTAAGTTTATACTGAACTATGAGGGTACAAATGCATTGAAGCATCACTGGAGAATACTACACAAACTTTCTCCTGGATTATGAAGCTCAAGAATAAAATTATTTTTAATATTTTCTATCTATATCATTTTAATGCAAGATTTATCATTAAAAGTACTGCTTTCCAAAGTAACGAAATCTGTTATATACTATTTAAGTGGGAAAAATGGGACAAAAATGAGCTTCCATAGTTATCTCTCAAAATGAGGTCATTTCTTTGCCTTGTTCATTGAAAAGAAAGCATTATTACACTGACATTTAAAATCCTGGAAGTGGTATGAGAATTCGAGAAACACCTTATTTCTTTAATCAACGGAGTAAAAAATTAAGCAAACTGGCATAATAAAATGAATATTGGTGGCCAGGTACGGTGGCCCATGCCTATAATCTCAGCACTTTGGGAGGCGAAATGATTGCTTGAGGCCAGGAGTTTGAGACCAGCCAGGGCAACACAGCAAGACCAACTCTGCAAAAAGTGTTTTAAAATCAGTTAGGTGTAGTGGCTTGTACCTGTAGGCCTAGCTACTCAAGAAGCTGAGGTGAAAGGATCCCTTGAGCCCAGGAGTTCAAGGATGTATTGAGCTATGGTCATGCCGCTGCACTCCAGCCTGTGTGACAGAAGAAGCCTCTGTCTCTTAAAAAAAAAAAAAAAAAAAAAAAAAAAATTTAAAGAAATGAAGGAGGCCAGGCGCCATGGCTCACGCCTATAATTTCAGGACTTTGGGAGGCCGAGGCAGGTGGATCACGAGGTCAGGAGATTGAGACCATCCTGGCCAACAGGGTGAAACCCCAGCTAACACAAAAATGAACTGGGCATGGTGGCAATGTGCCTGTAGTCCCAGCTACTCAGGAGGCTGAGGCAGGAGAATTACTTGAACTCGGGAGGCAGAGGTTACAGTGAGCTGAGATTGCACCACTGCACTCCAGCCTGGGCGACAGAGCAAGACACTGTCTTAAAAAAAAAAAAGAACATGGTTATCAGGAAAATGGTAGCTGAGTTCTTTTGAGTCACTTAACCACCTATGTGAACTCAGCCAGAGACAAACTGCCTTCAGTTTCTTTCTATGCATTTAGAGTTTTATAATTTACCAAGTTCTTTGACATTCATTTTACTTGATCCTAAAACTGGCCCTGTGTGAGTCATTTTGGAAATAGGGAAATTGAGGCTGGGGAGAGTTAAATGTCTTTACCCAGGGCTCACTGTCAGGTGGATCCCAGAAGTTCTCAACCAAATAAACTCTAAGATGTCTTCAGTCTCTAAAAGCTATGTAGCTGGTTTATCTAATAAAACACTTATGACTGATGAAATTTAATTCACTCACCATACATTTAAAGCAGAAATGTCCAATACCCACTCCCTCATTCTTCCCGATCAATATATTTTTTTGACATATTATTACCGTCCAGGCAGTAGCTTTGCGATTTCTGCCCATCTGTTCCCCAGTCTCTTGTGTGCCTGGTAAATAATTCTGTCTTCCTCTTCTGTCCAGGAGGTTTTCTTAACTTCTGGATTCAAGTGGTTATGCCACCTCTCCCTACATTGTTTTCCAATTCTCCCCTTTAAGTGCTTGGCAATAACAGACCAACGTTTCGGACCGTATTTCTGTACAAGCTCTATCACCTTCAGACAAACACACAAAAATAACCTATGTTTTAATGTTATGTAATGAGTCAGTATAATCATTCTTCAGTGTTACATCTAAGATCTTTAGAAAATTTCCAAAATTTGCTTTCATTCATTGGAAATATGGGAATAGACTCCTCTACTTCCTGTTTGCCCATTTTACCTGCTTCCTCAAACAGAAAAAAATTCAGCGTTTGGGGAATATTCTTAATTATGATTCACACACCAATGAAGAAAGAACTTACTCTCTGATCTTCTTCTTTGGTCCAAGGACCCTTGATGAGCTCAGGGTTTAATACTTTCTGCCATCGGTGCTGGCACTGCACATCTGTTCGATTCTAGACAAATAGAGTAGGCACCACCATAAAGATATGAAGTGATAAGCACATGAATTCTTTGTTGTCATAGAGTCACACACAGACCATAAGCAGTGAAAATATTTAAGAACATTTTAGAGCATGTTTAGAGCTCACCTATCCCTCATTATTTACAGGCTACAGAACATGTATGTCATCCATCAAAGTTGCTCTAAGATTATACACTCTGCCTCCTGAAGGAAACAGTCCTGCCACATGAACCAAAGGACCATCATACTACACACGCACCTGTCAACTTAACCTTAACCTGAGATACTTCTGCAGAGTATCTACATGGCCTAAGGCTTGATAGAGATTCTATATTATCAGGCTTTCATGGAAACCCACCCTAAATGACTAAAATTTGCTTCCCATTCCAACAAGAGATGTGCTTCGATTCAGGACCACGGTATTTATATTGCAGAAGGAATAAAGATCCATAAAAGACAGGTCCTATGTTACAGGAGCTTGTAATCGTTTAAGAAGGAAAAGACAAATAGATGACTGATTATCACAGAGGCTGAATTTGATTCATATGGAAGAAAAGACCAAAGCAAAATGATACTGAAGTGAGGAAAGAAGCATCTTCTTAGGAGGAGAAATGGTTTCCTTGGGAGGAGTCTGGAAGAGCTCTTCATAAGGACTTTGAAAGATGAACAAAACTTCAATTGGTGATGTAAAAGGAGAACATTCTAGGAGGTGGGAACACCAGGAGCAAAAGCCCAGAGGAGGGAAAGCAGAAATAAATTCAAGCAAACCTGCTTACAGAGAGGAAGTAGGAAACAGAACTGGAGCTAGAAGTTGGGGCAATAGATGAGGGCCTCTGTGTGCCAGGTCAAGGCAGTTTACTTAATTTGTGAGTTCTAAGTCACTGTGGCTGGTTTTGAAAAGATAAGGTACAGCTGCATTTTAGGAAGTCTCACCTGCCAATGGTGTTTGGGATGGATGGAAAAGTAGAAAACTGGCCAGGCACGGTGGCTCACACCTGTAATCCCAGCACTTTGGGAGGCTGAGGTGGGTGGATCACTTGAGGTCAGGAGTTTGAGACCAGCCTGACCAACATCGTGAAACCTTGTCTCTACTATAAATACAAAAATTAGCCAGGTGTGGTGGCGGGCGCCTGTAATCCCAGCTAAGGTGGAGGTTGCAGTGAGCCGAGACTGTGCCACTGCACTCCAGCCTAGGCGACTAAGCTAGACTCCGTNAAAAAAAAAAAAAAAAAAAAAAAAAAAAAAAAAAAGAAAAAAAAAAAGAAATAAAGAAAAATGAAAAACTACAAGTGGGGAAGCCAGTTAGGAAGTTGTATGATAGTCCAAATGAGAAGGCAGGAGCCTAACCTTCAGCACAACTATGAGAATGTAAAGGACGGGACTGACTATAAAGGAATTCCAGTATCCTTAGTAACTGCTCGGATGTAGGGGTTGGGGGGATGCGCTAAGTTAAGAAACATCTCCAGAATTTTAAACCCTGGTGCCAAAAGTATTACTATTGACAAAAATAGGGAATTTAGGAAAAACTGACTTGGAGAAATAACAAGCTTAATCATCTACCACGTAACAAATCATCGAAATACGAATTAACCTATAAATGAAAAGATAAAACAAGCAATTATTTTTAAAATTCGATAATCTAAATTATAATAATTGATTCTAATAATCTAAATTCCAATAATCAATTTAGAAATCCCAATTATATGCATTATAATATAAAATGTAAGTTATGGGTAGGGCATTTCTCCTACTTCTTAAATGTGAGCAAATAATGCATTGTCTTAATAACCCCTCCTAGAATATTTTATAGAAATCACTGGGAGAAGCTTTCCTTTTGTAATAAGAAAAAGTTACTAACTTACCGGGAGAAAATTGGCAATAACTTTCCAGTCATCTGTTCCATTCTGTTCCACCAGCTTCTTTAGTTTTTCATCCTATGACATTTAAAGGTAATCCTAGGATATCAGTCATTTACTATATAACTCTGTTCAAGTTAAAGTGACTGAGGGAATGAATCCAGAATAAAAAATCTCTCAAAAGTATCCAAATACAGCAGATATTAATGTAATATACTGACTTGGGAGCACATATTTAGAGTCAGACCAGAGTTGGCATCTTGACTCAACTACTGATTAATTGTGTAAAGTGGGTTTATCATTTTCCCTTTCTGTGCCTTAGTATTGCCATCTATAAAATGGAAATTAACAGGGTTATTTGGGGATTAAATGAGGGGATTTATTAACATGAGGTTGATATTAACAGGGTTATTTGGGGATTACATGAGGTAATTCTGCAAACACTTATCATAATGCCTGGCATATAGTGAGTGTTTAATATATAAATAACTGCTTTACTCTGTGGGGAAAATGCATGCCAGTGCTTTATTCAGTACACATTTACCTATGGCAATAAATAAAATCTTGAGCAAGAAATAGAATATTTCTAGTTATTTTAACCCTTTATAAAGAAATGAAGATGATTTTTAAAATTAAACTTGAAGGCTAAATACAATCATTTAGTTTTTGCACCAATATATTCACAATTTAAATGAGGCCAAATGTGTTATAACATAAAAGACACTAAACATTTGCAGGAAATCAGTTCTTTTAGTTTATATGCTGTTCACAATCCTACCAGTTCATAAGTGTCTTTAAAATGTATTTCTTCTCATGTTTCTTCAAAGGTAACATTCATACACAGTGAAGGTCCCTGGTACAATACCATACACAAGAATTAGGAAACCAATGTTGACAACAGAATTTCCATAGCATAAGGATTAGCCAAGTGCACAACCTTAATAGGTAAAATGTGAATTTCCTATGGACCCCTCTGGGAATCCTCTCTGCCTGTCAAAACGAGCTCTGGTTTAAATGAAGCAGAGCACACTGAAACTGAAGATGAGCCAATACCATTTATTGTAACACGAATCATCTAAAATTAGTTGCAAAAATGTCTAAGAACATTAGAGAAACTTTTCTCCACATATTATTAATTTTGCTTCTAAAGTATTTTTCCATTCCTACAAAATCAAACTTTTGACAAGCTAGTCGAAAAAGAAACAGGGGAAGCAGATGTGTCTTCATCCATTATTGGATGCTTTCAGAGCATACCTTCATATACATGGCTCTGTGAAATATACCAAAGATATCAAATTAATACATTGTAAAAAGATGAGTTCTCTGAGTGTCCTTTTGTCTATTTTGTTTTGGGGAAAGTAAGTCATTCACTTATTCAGAGAACATTTATTAATATCTTACTTTGGATCAAGCACTTGTGAGTTGAGGAAACACAAAGATGAACAGACGTTTTAGCTGGGCATGGTGGCACATGCCTGTAGTCCCAGCTACTCGGGAGGCTGAGGCAGGAGAACTGCTTGAACCCAGGAGGTGGAGGCTGCGGTGAGCCGAGATCATGCCATTG
>NW_016107974.1:222377-241410 GCF_001604975.1 Cebus imitator | reverse complement strand
ACACACACACACACACACACACACACACGTATAAAAGAAAAAAGAAAAAAAAAAAAAGATGAATAGACGTTGAGCCCTGCCCTCAACAGACTTGCAGTCAGCTAGAGGAGGCATCTATGTCCCAGCAACAATAAAGCAGAACATGCACCCATGCATGGGATAACAGGAGGATGCATCCAATCCTGTCCAGTGAAGCCAGGGGTGGCTTCACAGAAGAGGTAATGCCTTCATAGGCAATGTAAAAGCAGGAAGAAGAGGTGGGACAAAAGAATGAGAACTCAACAGGCAGAAGGAAACACAGATGAAGTCTAAAATGAGAAGAAGAGGACATTCAAAGAACTGCAAATAGTGTGGAAATGGATAATATAATGGGGGGCGGGGTGTAGGGCACGCTGTACATGCAGGCTAGGATAAGATATCAAAGAGCCTGCTAATGAGCTGGAGCACCTGTAGTTTAGTTGAAATTCTGTTTTTTATAAATTATACACTCCATCTGTTTTCCCTGTTTTGATAAAATGATCAGTTACCTCTTCCCGAGTCCACCTTGTTTTCCCCAAGTGACGCTTTCCAGACTTGGGAAGCAGCCCATCATAGTCATGGTCACACATCTCAAAGTCCTCATCATCTTCGTCACTGCTATATATGCTGCAGAAATAGGAATGGGCAGATGTGGGCTGAAACATGAGGATTTAGACTACTACTGGATTACAAAATTTCCACAAAAACTCAATAATCTTTTCAAAGTTTACAAAGATAAAACTTTGCAAACTTGCACAACAAGATTGTTTGCTGCATTCTGCTGCTCTAGTATTGTAAACTGGTTCTGCTGTTATGGGTATCCACAGATACAGCCAAGGGACGTGGCACCTTCCTATTCTACTGCATGTCTGAACCTGCTGTTACTGTTAGACAAGGGACAAGTTACACATTTGGCCACCTTCCAACCAATGAAGTTCAAAACTTAAGGTTAAGGACAAGAAAAGGAACAAGAACCCATGTCCTTTCTTTAAGTACACACTCAAAATCTTTGGCATTTGTCACATTGTTTAAATATTTCTCAAACATAATAAATAATTCAATTATGTTATTCCAACGGGGCTTTTGTTTTATTAAAAGAAGAAAAAAAATCAAGAAGCAATACACCCCCAAACATAATTATAGTCGTCCCATAAAGTCTAGAGGATTAGGAGAATCTAAGAGGAAAGGATTTTAAAACCTAAGAAAAGATAAGAACATTGAGTGATCAAACTTAATGTTTTGTAAATAAAATTAATACCAAATTGCTCACAACTCCGGGCCTGGTTGATCCAACTTGTGCCCATGTTTACAATACTTAGTTTCTAGAGTAACTAAGTGAATAATTAGGCCACTTGTTAGTCAGAGTCTTACTTACTCTTGCTTTTTCTGTCTCTGACAGAACGGTGTTTGAAATACTATAAAATGTGACCTAATTCAGAACCAAGGGATTTCCCCAGAAGAAATCCATGGATTTAAAAGAACCCATTATTATTTTCAAAAGAGCTTTTTCTCTTATTTAGCTAACCAAACCTAGGAAATTTGATGACTTTTGAAGAAGTAACTCTGTGCTTACTGTTTACTAATCATATACTGATTAGATGACAATAATTTTACAGACACAGTTTGTTTTATAGTTTTTCTTGTAAGACTTAAAATAGGAAAAATACTATCTTAGAACCTTCACTAAAATTTGTCATTGCAATGTTGAGAAACCCATCAAACTGAGACCAATAAAAAAACGATGTAAAGCGATATCATAATGTAATCCATTGTCTTTAAAATAAAAAGTTATATTCATGACAGGTTTGTCTTCCCAAACTAACTCACATACACACATTACCAGCCCCCTACAAGTCAAGCTAAAGTGCTTATCAAAAATCCTGAATTGGGGGTTCTCGTAATTTAAAACTATTATTTTAAGCAACAATCTGATAGTCCAGGTTGCATGATGACATGATGCAATCCAAATTTAAAATACCACCACCACCACCACCAAATAAAATGCCAGGAAATGTATATTTATAATCTGTAATAATCCCTTTCATTTAGTGTCTGTGCTTTGAAACAATAGCCTAGTTCTGATTCCACTGTCAACAGAAGGCACTAAACAACTTCTGAACAAAAAAAAAAAAAAAAAAAAAAAAGATAAACAAAAAAAAAAAAAGCTATAAGCCCAGAGGTGTAAATCAGCATCTTTTGAAAGATTCATAGGGAACTCCTTGGAAAGCCCCCAAATGCAGTCCCTTGTGAAACGTGAGAGACACCAAGAAAACCAGAGGAATCTGAAACTGCAGTCATAGATTCAAGTCGAATCAACTTTTCAGGTTTGGCTGGATCTAGAGGTCACATTTTCAGAACTGAGGACATTTTTCATAGTCATGAGCACCTCTCTCTGAGCAGCAGTTTAACAACCCAGGAACAAGCAACATATTCAGCCGCCCGCAGGGGGCAGCCAATGTCAGGAGAGCGCATGAGAATCACACAGGACTAGGGTTCTGGAGGCAAAGGTTCTAGTCTAGCCTCCACCTAACTGTATGGCTTGGACAAATCACTTCCTCTGTCTCAAGACCTCAATTCCCCGCCTTTACATAGGGCTTGCTTGGATCCTATTTCTAAGGTACTTTCCAAAGCTAGTACATGACCATGCCATGTCTTCCCGAGCCACTTAAAAGTTAGGCACTGAGGCAGAGACGTGCAAAACCAAGGTCTTGGGGGCAAGGTGGAGCGTGACTTCTAAAGGTCCTGAAGGGGCCAGGACGCAGCAGGGCGAGTCCGGAGCTGCTCACGCTACCAGCTCCTGAGTCTCCCCGCCAGGCTGGGCACCCAGGCTGCCTTTGAGCTTTGCATGAGATTTCCTTGCTCTAAGTCGTCCTAGCAGCATGATTAATTTCTACTAAGGAACCTGAAATAACTTTTCCTTTATCTGCACTGACAAGATCTCAGACCCAACAGTCAGAGAGGACTTTCAAAGGCTGATTTCAGGGTTGATGCACTCGACTCCCCACCTGCTAGACCCGGTGTGGTTACAAGAGTACAACTATGAATATTACGTTCTGTCAAGGAAACAAACCGTGCAAAGAAACGAAAAAGAAAAGAGGTGCTGGGGGTTGGGAAGAGGGAGGGGAGCGGGAGGAAGTGCCTTGTGGCCGCTACTGTGATTCGGATGGGGTTCAAACTCATTTCGCTGACCTGGTTAATATAATCCCGGCCGAGTTGACGCTCGTCCTTGCAAGAAACGGCTCGGAGCCCGCAGTCGGGTTTCTCTTCCCCCTGAGGCAGGTTCAAGGCTCCCGCCCCTCCCGGCCGACTCCCCTCTGGGCTACCTGGAGCCTCAGGGAACCTGCGCGGCCCCGCCCCGCGGGGGCGGCCGAGACCTTGGGGCGCGTAGCCTTGGCCGCGCCTTCTCCCAGCACCCCTGCCCGGCTCCCTCCTCCGGCTGCCAGGGCGCGCACACACACACACACACACACACACACACACACACACACAGAGAGAGAGAGAGAGAGAGAAGAAAGAAAGAAAAACACAGGTGACCCCGGTTGCTGTCCTGTGAAGTCCTAAAGGCGAAAAGTGGAACCCTAGAGGGGCAGCACCTTGCCCCGACCGGCCAGGGTCCGGGCGAGGCGTATGGACCCCAGGGCTCCCCCAAGTTGCCCTCTGGTCCCTAGACCCAGCCAGGCCCGGGCGCTGCTCCCCGCCCAGCCCAGCCCGCGGGTGCTGCTGCAGGGTCTGCACCTACGCTCTTTGCAACTTCCCAGCGCCGCGCGGGGACTAGCTCCCGCAGGCTCAACCACAAACCAGTAGGAGAAAACCAAACAACCTAAGGAAAGGCGAGTGGATTTGCTTTGCCTCCACAGTCTTCTCCCCAGAGCCCCTTCGCGAGGGTCCGTCGGGTCACCGCGCTTCCGCGGGGGCGACCTAAGGCGGCTGGAGGAGGGCGCAAGGAGGTGCGGCGCACTCAGTCACTTCCACGTGTGCGCGCCGAGCGAGTACCTCTCGCCTGGGGGCAGAGCCCGAGGGGATCGCGTCCCGGTTGCGCGGCAGCTGCCTTGAGTGCCGCCGGCCTCCGTCCGGTTGCGCCAAGTGGTGACCGCGCCGGCAGCCGAGCTAGCCCCGGCACCCGCAGCTCGGAGGGAGCCCCGGCGAGTGCTGCCGGGGAAGTCCGGAGGCCGGTGGAGGCTGGGGAGCCAGCAACTGACAGTTCGGACAAGGATTTCTCTCCTCCTCCTCCTCTCCCTCTTCACATCTGTCCAGCCAAAAATGCGAGGGGATGGCACCCATGTCTTCCCGGCGAGCCTCCCTAAGTGCAGTGACATGTGCGATGCCGGCGCGTGTGGGTGCGCGAGCAATGTTTGCAGTGGAAATAAAAGCCTTTCGGAGAGTAATGATTCGAACCTCCAAAACCAGGTCTTAACACAATTTGCAAAAGTAGGGACCTCTTTAACCCCTAAAACCTGCTTTTCAGCCGCCTGTCAGCTGACACGGGTCCTCACCTTCATAAAGAATGAATGAAATTTAAATGAACTACCTGCAGCTACTAAACTAAACAATCCAGCATTTTCCCTGTATCTGCCATATGCTCTGCACTTCCAAGTCCAAACATATCTCAATGCATCCAGCAATTACGCTGCGGATCCCTCGCCGACACCCGCGGCATCAAACCAGGCACCTGGTGGGCTCCCCGGGGCTGGTGGGCACCGCTCTGCCACCGGCTGGAACGTGCTGCTTTCTTTTTCCCCCTAAAGAAAAATGTATCCCCATGCAACTTGCAAAATGAGCCGCAGGGCGTGCTTCCCAACGTCCGGATACGTTTCCCGTAAAGACTATTCCATTCATCCGTCTCTGGAGCGGCTTCTGCTGCCGAGGCAAGGGCTCCAGGTCCTCGCAGGGTCTGACAGCCCCGCAGATGATCCCGGAACAAATTCCCACCTGCGCCCGGGAGCCTGGCGCCCCGCGCGCCCCCGCCCTCGGCCGCCCGCCCGGCTCCCCGTTACCTGTGCCGGGGTCTTCGGGCCATGGCGCGGCGGGCGCGGGGCTCCGCCGAGAGCCGCGGGGACCGCACCAGGCTGCCGCCTCCCGCTGCCCGCCGCCTGCCTGCGTCCCTCCCCGGCTGCGCAGCTGCGCTCCGCACGGCCGGGGCGAAGTTTCTCAGGAGAAAGAGGAGGAGGAGGTCACGGAGGAGGAGGAGAAGGAGGAGGAGGAAACAGGTTGATATTAAAGTGTAAACTCTGTAAACAGAGATGCCATCAAACAAAGAGCTTTGGACACTCCCCCTCCCGCCAAATCTGGCGCCCCTGCAGTGCGCACGCGCCCTGCCCGCCGCCTCCGCGGTCGCCCTGGCTGCCGCCAGCGGGGCTGTCGGGCCCGCCGGGCCGCGGCTACCATTCGGCTCTCGCGCCGCCGCGCTGCGCCTGGCGCGCCGCGAGGCCCAGGAGGCGCGCGGGCGGGGAGCCCGGGGCCTGGGAGGGGCGGCCGGGGGCCGCGACGGCGCCGACCTGCGCCTAGTCCCGCCGCCTCCCCTCCTCCTCGGCCGCCGCACGTCGGTCTCCCCGCTCCGCGTGCGCCCGGGCAGCGGCACCCGAGGTCCTTCAGCTCCCACTGACTGTCGCAAGGGCGGCGAGCGGTGGGGGAAACTCTCACACTGAAGATTGGATGTCGGGGAAATTAGGAGTTGGAGGACTAGGAGATGTGAGCATGTGTGTTCATAGGATGTTTGGCGAGGGCTTTTTTTCCTTCTTAAATAAAGAACATATCTAATTTAACTTGTTAGTGACAAAGGACGCTTCAATACAAGTGGGCGGCAGCGATCACCGCTCACTAATGGGGCGCCCCGGCCGAGCTTTCACTCCCCTCCCAGATCCTGCAGCCGCCACCGTGGTATTGTCACATGTCCTTCACTCTCACCCCGGCACACACCCGGGCCCCACCCACCCCGCCCCACCCGGCCCAGGCGGTGCCTCTGCTCCCTCTGCCACTGCACACCTCTGCTCCCCTCCCTGCACCGCGCTCGCCCTGGATTGCACACCTGCAAAACAACAACAACAACAACAACAACAACAAAAAACAACAACACGGGGGTCCAGACAACCCGCCCCTAGCAGAACTTAGGAAACTCCACGTTTGCATGCATGGTTTTAGAAGTTAAAGAGTTTGTGATTTTGGAGGTCGGTATCTGTGCTTAGTGTCATTTGAGGGTTCTATTTTACGAGATGAAAGCAAAGGCTTTGCTGTTGTTTCATGAGGGTCTCCAGAAGTAAAGGAAGAAGAGTGCTCAATTTATAAGGATTGATGATTGGGGGTATTTTAGGGGAATTTTAGTTTTACTTCCGTTTATAGATTAGAACCATTGGGGATTTTTTTTTTCATTCTCTGTACACATTAATGTATTTTTCCTTTAATCTTTTAGGAGTTTGAGACTTCTGCTGACTGGGTTTGTGGGTGTCCCATGTGCCCTAGCAGTTCAAACTTAGCTCAGAAAGCATTTTTTTTTTTTTTACTAAAAAAGCATGTTCTTACTAAAATGAGTCATAATTTTATTAAACGGTGAAGCATGCGAGGTTTCAAGACTATCTCGTGTTTTAGACTTTCTTTAAAATTGTTATATAGTTTAAATCTTTATCAAGTGTTAGTTGCTAGTAAGCTTTTAACATTCCTTTCCTCCTGAGAAGAAAATAACACTGAAACAAAATTATTGAGATATTTCGGATCACAATTATGATGAACAAGTCAAATTAATACTTTTAAAGCCAATATTTATGTCTAGAGTCTGTAATAATTTTCTTTCTTCACGTCGAAAATAAACATCTTTAAAAAATGTCTAGAACAAACATCTAGAAACCACCCCTTAAGGAATTGCATTCTGGCTTTGGGATTGCTTTATGAATCTAACTGGCAAGATTCCCAATTGCCTAGTCTCTTGGACACAATGTGAATATCTGAACCCTTTGTGAAGTGAGTTTTTTTCTCCAAGATTTTAGGAGGTGGAACTATTCCTAAATTCTTGAACTCCTTTAAAGTATAAAGATACTAAGTTCAATTTTCCTTTTTCCCTTTGTAAATCATTTTCCTATGTATCATTTTGAGAATTTATAATTTTTCATTTCCCAGATATTTTGGGGTATAGTTTTACATTTTCCCCTCAGTTGTATGACAATAATATGTTTGAGAATATGCATAGTCCAGTAAAGAATACACATGCAGTAATTTTATTAGGCTAATGTTGGATATATTGCTATCTGATAAGCATATGGAAAAACAGAATCAAATGGAGTTATCAAAATTCTTGTATGGATGAAACTATATTTTTGAAGACATTACAGAATGTTTGGACATTTTCTCTCTCCACTTATAATTATTACAAAAGTATTTTTAGATGACAACATTACACATTTCATCACTTTTTAAAAAAGATCTACTTGCTACGTTAGTTATTTTATCTGTGGCAGGGCTGCACTGAAGCTAAATTCAGGTACAGCCTTTCATTTGCAGTGCACTTTTAGAAAGGGGTCAGAAAACTCTTCTCTAAAAGACCAGTTAGTGAATGCTTTGTAAGCTATGTTGTATGTTCTTCTGTGTTTTTTCTTGTCTGTCTTTCTTTCCTTTTTTTGGTTTGTTTGTTTTTATTTTATAACCTTTTAAAAATGTAAAAACTATTTTTAGCTCAAAGGCTGTATTGAGTCTGCAAGCCAACACTGGGGTAGTTGGCCAACGCTAGAGCAGCGATCCTCAATCTTTAGAGCCCAGGTGTCCAATCTTTTGGCTTCCCTGGGCTACACTGGAAGAAGAAAATATTTTGTTGAGAATGGGTCTCACTATAGTGCTCAAGCTGGTCTCAAATGCCTAGGCTCAAGTGCTTGATCCTTCTGCCTCGGCCTCCCAAAGTGCTGGGATCACAGGTGTGAGCCATTGCACCCAGCCCACTTTTACTTTTCCCATTTGTCTCTCACCACCTTTCTTTCCCTCATTCACTTTAACCTCTCCTGGGCTAAAGATTCAGGCTCTCCATAACCCAGAATAAGTTAACTCCATGGGAAAGTTGGTGCCACTGACCAGGCTGTGGCTGCCTATTCCTTCCTTCTTCACTACTGAACTTCAGCCTCAACTTGAAGGAAAAGGCATCACTTGATCAGACACTACTCATCATTAGGATTCTCCCACTGGAAAAAAGGAAGCACTTAAGATATTTTATTTTACTTTAAGCACTGGGGAAGGCTGAAGGACAAAATATGTATAAAAGATACAAATTCCAGTTTCTCTGCTTCTGATTGCTGGGCAATCCCGGGCATGTGGTGGATCTTTAATCCCGGTGACCAGCATCCCAAAGATGAATGAGGCATATCAATGGTGCTAACAGACCAGATTAGGGGGCTCCATGTCTCTGCCACCCACCTTTTCCCACCCACTCAACCCAGTTTGGTTCAGGGTATTGAGGGAAATATTACAGTAAATGATTAAAATGCAGACAATTCTTGATGATTTCAGTTAATGAGAACAGCTGTGGCATGTATAATTGAAATCCATAGATTTGAGATAAACCTCATGTTGGCTTCCCCAGAATATCTTTTAGTAATGACAATGGGCTAAGTGCTACCTCAGTGTAGTATGTTTCATAGAACCTCCATGACAGATAGTGACCAAAGAAATTTTTATTTTTAAGTGATTTCTGGATTTGGCTCTACTTGTTTCTATTCTCCAGATTCTCATCAATTTATATATTCCTTTGACAACCAACCCACATATCTTTATTGGCATTTGAGCTGAGTCTTGTATAAAAGGTATCAGTCTTTCCATAAAGAGGGAAGGACATTCCAGAGAAAGGCAAAAGTGAGAGCAAAAGCACACAATCAGCATCCACAAGGCATACTCCCAGCACAGGAAAGATGGAGCTAGCCAGATTGCCTGAAGCAAGGAGAGCTTTGAAGGCCGGATTAGCGTATGTGCGTTGAATAGAAAAGCTATAGCATCAGAGCTGTGCATGTGGAAGATTAATCTAACAGTATTGTCAGATAGATTGGAGTGAGAAGAGACGTGGGGAAGAAGCTAGTTAATTGTCTGGGGTAGGACAGTAACCCTAAGTGGAATGAAAAGGAGGAGGCAGATCAGAAGAACATAGGCAGAGCCTTCAAGACTTAGCAACTGATTGGGTTGCTAAGGATATTAGAGGCACCATTAATAGAAATAGGGAAGTCAAGAGGGGAAGAGAAGTCTGCACTGGGAGATTCAAAAAGGAAAGTATGTTTAGATTTCAGTATGTTAAGTTTGTGGTTTCTTATGGAAGACATCCGGGTAGAGTTGTTCAGCAGGTGGTAGAGAGTGTGGGATCAGAGCCTGCTAGTGAGGTCAAGCTGGGTCAGGAATACGCTGGAGCTAAATTTTGTGAGCTAGTTGTTAGACATAGCCATTATTAAAAAGTACATTATATAAACACAGTGAAATGTATTTTATTTTAAAAGACAATAAATATTCAAAACTCATTGCTTCCTGTTTTATGACATTTTCCTATTATCTACATACTTGAGGTTATGTCTGCCCTGTGTACAGTGGACATACAATGTAATACATGCTGTTGTGTATCTCTTTCCAATTTCTCTTGAAATTGGCTTTGGTTGGAGTATTTACACCACAGGAAATGGCAAGTGCTACAAATAAGGGCTTTTTCTCATTGGAAGACTGTTAAACATTTACCAGTAACACATCAAATAAATGCTTTATTCAAGAGTTTATTTTCATGAAGGCAACAACTGTGCTATTTCATAGATTTTCTAATATGCATTTATATAGAGATCTGGCCAAGGGAAAGTCTTTGGATAATATTTAAGAGATTAAAAGACAGGGCTGAGACTGAGAGGTAGAGGCTAGGTGGAGAGGCCTGTTGGGGAATAAAGAAAGTTCTACCTATCTATCTACCTACCTACCTAGCTACAAATGTTTTCTTCTTTTAATAAAATTCTGTATTTTTTCAACTGATTTTGAAAGGCTTTATTGGAGGAAAAATGTTTATTGGGTGGTGGCTTTTAAATATATATATATATATATATATATATATATATATATATATATATATAAAGAGAGAGAGAGAGAGTCTCACTCTTGTTGCTCAGGCCGGAATGCAATGGCACAATCTCAGCTCACTGCAACCACCGCCACCCTAATTCAAATGATTCTCCTGCCTCAGCCTTCTGAGTAGCTGGGAATTACAGGCGCCCACCATCACACCCAGCTAATTTTTTATAATTTTAGTAGAGACAAGTTTTCAGGATGTTGGCTAGGCTCGTCTCTGTTCTCAGGTGATGCACCCACCTCGGCCTCCCAGAGTTCTGGGATTACAGGTGTGAGCCACCACCCCTGGCCTCAAATATTTTTATATGTGACTTACAATAAGAAGCACACCTTACATCCTATCTCAACATACACACAGCTGTGAAAAGTTCTGACCATGTTCAGTGGCTCACACCTGAAATCCTAGCACTTTAGGAGGTTGAGGTGGGGGAATTGCTTGAGACCAGGAGTTTGAGACCAGCCTGGGCAATACGGTGAGACCTTGTCTCTATTAAATAATAATTTTAAAACGTTTCACAAAACAATACTTACCCCTTACTACCAACCTTGCAATCTGAGACTTCTATTCTATTCTATTCTATTCTATTCTATTCTATTCTATTCTATTCATTCTGGTCAGGATCCTGGAGTTGATTTTGTGCTCTGTTTATAGGTAGTGAATCACAGTTTGAAAAACATTTCTGTAGAGAATGAAGGTCTTACCTCTTTCTGCTTTAGAAAATCTGTTTTATGGTCTCGCTAACTTTTCTGAAAGTGACAGTCCTATCTTTTTAAAGCCTTAGGGGAAAATCTTTATGACCAGTTTACAGATGTAATTTCTCTCCTATCTCCTCTCACAGGTGTTCTTAGTTCCCCTCCTCTATACTTTCCCCACATATGTTATAAATGTAAAATAGCAGCTTTCAAAGTTATTCAACAAAACAGTAAGCTTTTATTAGTAGAAATGCTAATAGAAACAACAACAACAAAAGATTAATAACATTTAAAGGCTTATTGAAACAAGGTGTTTAGGGCAAGTTCATCAAATGAATGAGCAGAACACAGTTCCTCTCAGCCTCATATTTCAAACCTTCCATCCATGGAGGCTGCAGTAGAGATCTCTTAAATTCTTTCCAGTCTTTAATATTCTGTTTCTTTCTCAAATACTCAGGTCTCTCAATTTGCCTTTGTATTCCTGACAATGTTTCCATAGTTCCTTATAGTTGATAAACACATGTGTTTACTCGGTGTTGGGCACTGTGCGAGGCTTTGGCCTGCAGAAGGAAGAACTGGGACTTTTGCTAGATGATTCCTGCACATTCAGGGCCTGTTTTCTATTAGTGTCACCACCTTCTTCTAGGTTATTATTACTTCACCGTGAGCTACCATAACATTCCCCTCATTAATTTTCCACCCTGTGGCCACTTTTTCCCCCATCCTTTCTACATCCCACTGCTCAACAATCTCATTATAATCACCTTTAGCAGGTTAGTCATCTGTTTAAAAACACTTAACTGGCTCCCTAATGTTGACAAGATAAAATCTGAACTCCTTAACTTGGCATTCCTTATATTGAACTTGCTCTGGACTCTGTGCCCAGGCAACCTCACCCCCAGGGGTGATAGTATTTAATACCTGAAGTGGCTCATGCTTCGGCCAATCAGAGTGGGCCTGGCTATAAGCAACCTGCAGGGCTTGACTGGGACACACTGACTGAATGCCATTTTGCCTTACAACACAACCCACCTTCCAGCCTTATCTCTTACCATACTCTGTTCACTCTGTTTCCTCCCCAGAAAACCATTGGCAATCTCAGGACTTTGGTTACACCATGCCTCCTGCCTGCAATGCCTTCCTTTCTCCTCTCTGCTTATGTAAGTGCTACCCATTCTTCAGGCCCTGCTGAAGTGTAAATTTTCCTTCTGAAACCTTCTTGGACTTTACTAATCCACAGCCATCTCTCCCACCTGATAATGCCTACCTTCCCTGACTCTTACTGAGTTATGGCCTATGTTACCTTTCTTTGCTGTTCTCTCTCTCATCTATGTATCATTTATCTATTTATCTATCATTTATCTATGTATCGTCTATCTATCTATCTATCTATCTATCTATCTATCATCTACCTACCTACCTACCTAAGCATCATCTATCTACTTTTTATAAATGTGCCTTATTTCATCTGGAGCCTTCATTATAGGCCACAGAGGAGTGACACTATATTTTACCTTTCTACATGCTCAGTTTCTAAAACAGGATCTTGAACACAAGTATGAACATAAATCTTTGTTGTGCTGAAGACAATTGATGAGAACTAGTTGGAGCTGTTTTATTTATTTATTTAAGATACTTAATAGTGTGTAATATTTGGCTTTAGAGATTACAACAGGCTGTGCCATATATGATCTCATTTAATCCTCACAGCAGTTTGTGCCTTTCTGCCTAGGTCTCCCCGCCAGGTATTATTTTCGTCACTTCCAGGTCAGGTAACTGACATGGAGACAGGTGAAGTAATTTGCACAAGGCCACACAGATAACATTTACCAGAGCTGGGACTGTTTAAAGGAAGGTGTGTTTTTTTTTGTCCCAAATCCAAAGTTCTTTCCACTACTCTCTGGCAGGCTTCAACTTTTAACTCCTATGCCTTTATGTTCTTGTAATTCTTCCTGTATTATGAGTCCTTCAAATGAATTCAATTCTGTCCTCAGATAAATGTTGATAACTTTACAAATTATAGCAACATCACAATTTTAAGCTTACCCGTAGTGCTTTATTTCTAAGATTTGCATAGATTGCTGTCTGCTTGGCAATGTGACTTTGGAACTGTTTTTCTTTTAAAGAGTGATGTTTCACATATTATTTTCTGAATCTTATTTCTTTCTCTCCTACTTTATCATTGTATATTTATCTGTTTGTTTACTTTACTATGTCCTTATATAACATTGAATTTACCTCAAAAAGCCATCCATTTTCAAATTAGTCATAAAATCAATAAGTGAATGAATGCTTAATTCCAGCAACTAGAAGTTTTATTAGGCTTTGTGAAAACCATTTGGTAAGAACCGGCATCTTTTTAAATCACCTCTATGTCTTTCCTTGTTGTTGTTTTAATCTGGAACCAAAGTCTAAGAAAATTAAGTTTTTAGCTCAGCAGAACAAAAAGTGAGGAATGGATTCAAGGGAGTTATTTTTATTGGGCCCTTCATATAAGTGGACTACATAGTTTTAAATGTGAACCCTGTTAGGATGAAATGTAACACAACTCTGCTCTTTTCCTTTACATTTATTGCTAGAAATACAAACTTCGCGGATATATAAAATCAATATTACAAAGTTTTGACATCTATAGAAATTACTTATTCCAATTTACTCTTCAGTTAAAGTAAATGGTTCTAAGAAAAATAAAAACAATCAGCTTATGAAACATATCAGTTCCCAGAGTGATCTTAATTTGGTTTGAATACTTGTGTTAAGCAAAACATTCAACTTCTAGGGAAACTACATCCAAGTGTTTATAATCCTTTGTTTTAAAATTTTGACAAAATTCCAAAGTGCTAGTTCTGCTGGGAGCTTGGGGAGGCTCATTTGATCCTTTAGTTCTGAGCTCGACAGAGAGCACTTTGGCCACAAAAGGTGGTGTTTGTTTGAAAAATGTCAGGGACACCAAAATCGCTATATAAAAGTTCTCATTTCTTTATTGATAATTGACAAATTATAATTGTATATGTTTATGGAGAACAATATGATATTTTGATATATGTATAAAAGTTCTAATTATTTTTTAATCTAGGTTACATGTGGTTTTGAAAACTTTTTACTTTTTTGAGATGAGATGTTGCTATGTTGCCCAAGCTGGTTTTGAACTCTTGGGCTCAAGTGATCCTCCTGCCTCAGCCTCCCAAGCAGCTGGGACTTATAGGGTGTACACAGCACCTTACCTGGCTTTTAGATGGCATACACTTTTTTTTATCTCTGAAAACCCTTTTGCTGCTTTTTTCTTTCTTTCACATAACTCATAGTTAAGGATATCCTCATGGAACATTTAAAGAACAATATCTATGCAAAATACTTTCTAAAAAAAGGTAACTTGACCTTCACACTGTTACATTTTTTTCTCAATGATCTGACCTACATGTAAGTATATAAAATACATGTTACTAATACTTAAAACTCTGAAAAAACACTCACTCGAATCCTCACTGAAAGGCACTTAAAGGTATCTTTCAGTGTGTGAATATCAGAATTTTCATAATGGTAATGTTGATGAAAATCCCCAAAACATTTTGTTGTAAGTAGGTCTCTTTGAAAACATAAGATGGGAACAGATTTTATTCATACAAAATTTGATGCAGTTCTTCCATAGTGGTATACAATCTTGTACCATGTTATGGCTCCATTGGTTCCTTTTGAAGGCTGACAACAGATTTTGCATGTAATGACTCATTCAAAAGAACATGCCAAGCAAAGTTTTGAAATTAGAACAGGCTTGGTTGTTGACGTTCTCGCTCAGTGAATGGCATTACCACCCTTTCATTTATAGTCAAGCCAGGAACTTGGAGTCACTCTAAACTCTCCCCACACCAACATTCAGTCAAGTTCAAAGCCCTGCTAAGTTCACTGCTTTCCTTCCCTCCTTTTAAATCTCTCTTACCATCACTTTAGTTTAGAGAATGATCAACTCCCTTATGCTGGGCTAGCCCCTCTCAAAGCCATTTTCCTCTTACCTGTCCGGCAGAAAAATTTCTAAACACAGTCCTGGCTATAATACTCCTTTGCTTAAAATGCTGCTGGTAGCAGTGGCTCTTCAGCAGAATATCAAGGTGATTTGGAAATTGTCTTCAAACTACACATGCCTCCTGTATTCCTTCCACCAATGTCCCCTTCACCCTAAAAATACTCCTATTTGAAAGATGAAAGCATTTCATCTAAGACTTTTGTAGCCTTATATTACATGTATGCCCTGGTAACAGTGCACTGCTCATAGGCCCTCATATGTGCCATAAGGACGTATGCCCAGATATCTCACTCATTTTGAGCCTCTGCTTGCTACTCTCCTCCCAGTCTTCTTTGGTGACTAATTCCTGCTTGTCATCATAAATTCATTTAGAGACCTGCTGCTCAAAAAGGTTTTTCATGGCACACTGTGAATGCCTTCATGCCTCTAGCAGAGTACTTACACAATATCCACAGTTTCATGTCTCTCTCTTGCCCTGTGGAAGACGGAGTCGTATTTTAGTGGCCTAAGAATTACCATTTAACACTCAGACTCTTGAATAACCATCTCTAGCAGTTGAATTCAATAGGCCTAGCTAAGACTTAGGAATATGCATTTTTTACAGGCAGAATCAGGTGATGTTGATGTGATGGTTTCTGGACCATATCTTGAGAAATACTGCACTTGAATATGAGCACCTTAGAGTCTTGCACTTTGGACTCTATTAACCTTCACGTAACAAATCACTTGCACTTTGTAGATGTCCCATAAATGTTTGAGGCAATGAATTCAACTGAACATAGCTTTTAATTCAAGAGTTAGGTCAATTTCAGGAATTTTAGGCCTTTTCACTCCTCCATTCCTGTCCCACCAAAGAAAATCCCATATTCTTGCCCTCTGTCTGGCTGTCTCAGAGAAAGTAGCATCTTTGAAAACCCTCAGTAGTGAAGAATCTGAGACTCAGGCCTGTCAAAAATGAAAATTGGTTAATAAAATGAAAAGTGATATTATCTGTTATTTTCTCTGGTTACACAGATAATTGGGTTTCCTTTAGGATAGTGCTCTGCCAGATAAAATTCAATTTGAGCCATATATCTACTTAAAATTATTTTGTGCCATGCTTAAAAAAAAACAAACAGATATCCCTAACACATACACACACACACACACACACACACACACACACACACACACACACACATATACACATGAATGTTGGTGTGGGGAGAGTTTAGGGTGACTCCAAGTTTCTGGCTTGACTACAACTGAAATATGTATATATGTAAATATATACTTGTTTTTTGAGATGGAATCTTACTTTGTCGCCAGGCTGGTGTGCAGTGGTACAATCTTGGCTCACTGCAGCCTCTGCCTCCTGGGTTCAAGCAATTCTTCGGCCTCACCTTCCTGAGTAGCTGGGATTACAGGCATGCGCCACCACACCCGGCTAATTTTTTGTATTTTAGTAGAGACAGGGTTTCACCATGTTAGCCAGGCTGATCTCAAACTCTTAACTTAAAGCGTTACGCCTGCCTCAGCCTTCCAAAATGCTGGGATTACAGGCATGGATATGTTTTATTTAAACTGATACACCCAAAATGTTATCATTTCAATGTGCAGTCAGTAATAAAATTATTAAGAAGATATTTTATATTCTTTTCTTGACACTAAGTCTTTGAGATCTGGTTTGTATATTATACTTATGGCACAACTCAATTCAGATGCTCAATATTCTTCAGAAACACTTTATTTACAAATTTAGAATTCATAAAATGTATGGTTGAAAAAGTAGATTACATACCCAAGTTGTTTAAAACATACTTAACATTTTTTATACTTAAAAGTTTTCTGTAATTAAAGAAACTGTCAGTTTTAAATTTAATATTAAATTGATTAATGTTAATTATAAATTCATCATTAACTATCAATAAATTAAAAATTGATAATTGTTAAATTAATTAAAAATAAATAAATTTTAAGATTCAGTTCCTCAGTCACACAAGCTGCAGTTCAGTTGCTTTCTTCAAGCTATTTATACTCACCGTCATCATTTTTTTTTTTTTTTTTTTAGACAGTCTCACTCTGTCATCCAGGCTGGAGTGCAGTGGCTCCATCTCAGTTCATTGTAACCTCCGTCTCCTGGGTTGAAGCAATTCTCTGCCTCAGCCTCCCAAGTAGCTGGGACTACTTGGGAGCCAGAAACCACACCTGGCTAATTTTTGTGTTTTTAGTAGAGACAGGGTTTCACCATTTTGGCCAGGCTGGTCTTGAACTCCTGACCTCACGATCCACTCGCCTTGGCCTCCTAAAGTGCTGGGATTACAGGTGTGAGCCACCACGCCCGGCCATCATTTTCTTAAAGATCAGACTTGTAGAATTTCTGAGTGCTGGAAAATAAAAAGATTTCTCCCAATAGGTTCCAGTTAGATCATTTGATATTTGACTGTTGATCAAACAATTCACATTTACCTTAAATGGATGTGTAGACTGACTAAGTCAGTGATAGGAGGCAGGGAAGCAGGAGGGCAGGAAATATATATCTGACTTGGAGTCAGAGACCCTGAGTTGAGTCCCACCACTCCCAAACACACTGCAACTTTGGGCAAAATGTTTAACATTAGTCCCTAAATCTTTATCAATATAAGAGAAATGGTACCTGCTCTATGCATGACCTCACAGAAGCAGAGTGAGGATCTGGTGTATAATATATGTCCAAGTGTTTCATAACCTGTGGATAAGTTACTACAAGAACACAAATATGGTTTATAATTAATAGACTGAGACACTAGATTAATAGCTACTATTTATTAAGAATTTGCTATATGCCAGCCACTTTTTGGACTAATGCTAATCCTCAAATCATCCTTGCCAGTGGTGAATATGATCTCCATTTGACTGAGGAGGAAATAGAGTAGTTGAGAGTTTAAGTACATGTGCAAATTTACACAACCTTTAAAGTTTAGAGCTAGGTTTTGAACCCAAGCTTTTGTGATCACAAAACCTTAGAGCTTTCCTAGGAGATTTTTTAAAAAGTGATATTCCTAGATTTCTTTTCGGTAATTGAATAATTCATCTATGAGTATTGCAAATAATGAGTGAACTGAGAATACAGCTCATTTTAAGAGGAACTGTGAAATTCCAGACCTATAAGAGGGTTAACTCATTGCAACAAATGGAATAAAGAGTAACTCCACGGAGATTTTTGAATAAGGATTTACTCCAGATAATTTTCCAAAGAAGGAATACATGACCTGCTGAGGTCAGTAATTATTGGCATTTCTGGCTTTGAGTCATGCCTGGAGCCATAGGAATTAGTTGAACATGATTCGGCATAAACTCATTAAAGAAAACAACTGGGATTTAGCAGTACTGTGGTCAGTTTTCATGAAAAATGTAAAAGCTTTTCCTTTGTAAGATATATGACTTGGTGTTCATGAAGGAAATGAAGGGAATCAACAACAAATCAGCACCTCTGATATTTTGAGTAACATCATGCTGAAATCAGCTTCCAAAAAAATCCAAAAGGTAGGGCTTTAATTTTATTTAAGCTATTTAGATACCCTCTTGATCACTGATATCACTTGATCACTTTTTGATACCAGAAGGGATGCAAGGGAGCTCTAACAACAGGACCCAGAAAATTTATGTTGCCTCCATATAGTAAAAAAGAAATATATCTGTCTTTTATTTTTCCTTCTGGGACTTCAAAAATAATTTTCAAGATTCGTAGTTGGCATGGTGCTGTGTTGGACATATCATAAAAATAGGGCATTTTATCACTTCTTTTGTTTGTTTGTTTGAGATGGAGTCTCACTCTGTCGCCCAGGCTGGAGTACAGTGGCGCAATCTTGGCTCACTGCAACCTCTGCCTCCCGGGTTCAAGAGATTTTCCTGCCTCAGCCTCCTGAGTAGCTGGGATTACAGGCATGCGCCACCAGGCCCGGCTACTTTTTGTATTTTTAGTAGAAACAGGGTGTAGAAACTTGGCCTCCCAATTTATCACTTCTTTGGAGGCCAACAGACATTCAAAGAGGACTCATCCTGTGACGAGCACTTACCAGGAGCTTGCAGACAAAAGATGAGCGTGACAAGTACCTGCGCTAAAAATGCTTGGTGGAGGAAACCAGCATGTAATAATTACCGTATACGGTACATGAAGTTCTGTTGGAGAGAGCTTAGGTTATTCTTAATTCTAAAACAATCAGGTAAGAAGTTGGTGAGCACTTGCCCTATATAACCCAGTTTTTTTTTTTTTTTTTTTTT